>NW_024068941.1:0-82079 GCF_009389715.1 Phoenix dactylifera | reverse complement strand
TTCTCCATGTAGAATAGGGGCTCTGCCCCATCGAAATTGGAAATGAGCTTTCAAGCCATACTTCGAATGAAGGCCAAGCCAAAGTTTATATGTTAGCCTCCGTCTGTGCGAAGCATGTGAGGCATCTAATGCCCATATGAGGGCCACATGAGAAAAAATACGGGCTCTTCTACCAGATATTGTCCGATTCCAGAGTCCGTACGCGCACGTGTGCTTCTCAGATCTTTTCGATTTTATTTTCCATCCAAAATGCGTCTGCAGGATTTGGAGACATCCGTCTTATATGTCTAGGCTCTGAAACGAGTTTAACCGATGTGAAATCTTTCATTACATGAGTTAGGCTGGTTGATCAACGAATTGTGCCTGACCTTACAAATAATATCTATACTCTAGGGTGATTCTGTTGCATCCCATGATTTAGAACTATGGACATCCCGATAAGAAGTTCAATAGAGTCCGATGAAAACTACCGACGCTTATTTTATTACAAGTTGTCCATACACATATAACCCATACATACTTTTTCAATTGTCATTTGATGCCTTGCATTTTAAATTCAAAACTATATATCTGTATAACATTGAAATTAGTCCTCCCAAATGTAATATTGCATTATCAAATGGCTCACAAACCAATAATTTGCCAACAAAGTTATAGCGGCATAAACTAATAAAATAGGGTTTGAAACAGTTATTTGATACCTTGATCTAACAACTTTGTTCAGAAACCAATCTGGTTAATAGCATTTGTATGATATGAACTGTCATTTGAGTGTTGATGTTTCTTTACAATAGTGGAAAAAAACTATGAAAAATATTGCATTGGTTAGATGAAAACAGAATGCCTCAGCATAACAACATAAGGACACATAGCCAATACTAAAATAACACATGATAGGATAGAGAAATACCATTAGCTTTTCATAAAAATTTGCGGTAATTAATTAGCGATCCTCCCTGATGGGGGCAAAGTGAATCTTCCAGCCCACAGTTAGAAGGCCGCCCAGTTTTGGCCCATAAATGCCAACACCGTCCGAATTGAATCCTCAGTCCGGCCCAAAACTAGCTCGGCTTCGGACTCCGCCAAAAGCTCCATCAACCTCAGATATTCACCGACTCCCTCGACCAAGTTTGGGTACCTCCAATATTCGCCGATCCACCCCGACCAAGCTCGGGGCGCCTACTTCGGTAGTACACCTCGACTCCCAAGCTCGGGGCGCTCCCCTGAGCACACCTCGGAACTCGGAGAGCCGAGCTACCCCTAGCACCCGTATAGCCAATCTCGCTAAACGCATGATACAACCTCTCAACGAACTCGGCCTCGCTAACAACCGCACCTATGTACGCGCCTACGCCCTCCTACGTCACCGTACATTACAGCACCACCGTGTCACACTTCGATAGCTGGCCTTCGATAGTCAAAGGACGGCACCATGACTACTCCGGCCATGTCCTGCTGTGACTGTCAACACCTTACCGTTCTCAAGAACGGACAGCACCACACGCCACTAACCAGCCTAAGCTGCGCGCCATTCAGCTCAGAGCCACGTCCCTTCATGATGAGGGTGAGCAGTGTCTCTGCCACCTGGGCCTCTCCACCGGGACTATAAATAGCCCGGTCAGGTAACTTCTAAGGGACTTTTGGCTGGACCAAATTTATCTCACTCTAACTTGATCGTCGAAGGGCCCTCACCGGAAACACTGGTGAGGCTTTGTGCAGGCCGTCGTGCAGGAGGTGGCCGCCGTCTTCTTCTTCCAACCACCGGCGACTCTCTCGACTCCTCCGATGTGGTCACCCTCGGGCCAAATTTGAACCACAACACTCCCGATGACCATGGTATAACAAGTAATCCTTGTTGATCGGAACTTCTATTTCCGATCCACATGATATGCGCCTTATAATTCCTGGTCCCTAATAACCATTTCATTATTTGAAAATCCCAAACATACCCCCACAACCCCCACCAGTTTGGTTACAGCACGTTGATGATTCTTGAGTCCGTAGGTTTGATCCTCTGGAAGTTCCCATCCCCAGATTTTCCATCTTTGGAGTACTGCTAGAGGGGTTGATCGGGTGTTCCTACGGATGTGTACCCTTGGCCGGCGAGGGTGAAGCTCCTTCTTATTGTTCGGCGAGTGTCCATGCGATGGAGCCATCCACAAATTGGGTCGGCCTTATAGCATGCCCATGTCCACTCTCTCACGCCATATCAACCTACATATATTTTCAGCATCATGAATTATTTAATTCAGATTATTTAGATATCGATAGTACATCTAATATATCATAACATTATTTTAACGTACATCCAGTCTAGTGGTTTTCCCCCACTTATGCTTACTTTGAATCTAAACTCTAAAATACCTAACTTGAGCTCGGATATAATTGGAACAACCTAGGACCTCACCCAAAAGGGCTAGTCGGAGGTATTTTTGAGTTTTTTAGTTTGTATACGTACCCAAGATCTCTCCGACTAATAATCGATGTGCGAGCATGCATTTAGTCGCAGATCGGGTTATTAGCCAGCGGAGGTTTTTGGGTATCTATATAGGACTAAAAAATTCAAAAATACCTTCCGGCGAGTTATTTTGGATGAGGTCCTCAATTGTTACAAATGATATCAAAGCGGATCCGGCTCATAGCCCATATGGACTATGGGACACTCCAGCATGAGCTCATTGAGGTTGATCATGGACCGATCGTGGTGCTTATGATTATATTTGAATAGGTTTGAACCCTTAGCCTGACGAAGATATTAGGGCTTAAATAGAAAAAGTATGTGAAGATCAATGCTTGCGTGTTTTTAGTCCCATATCGGTTATTTGCCGAAAAGATCTTGGATACTGATATAGACTAAGAAATCCAAAAAATACCTTCTGGCCAGTCTTTTTGGGTGAGATCCTGAATTATTACATGCCACAAATCCTCTTCTTCCCCATTTGGCTGCTTCCTTTCTTCAAATAGTCAACTCCAAAAAACCTCTCTTCTTATTCCATGAATATATAAAAGACGTTTGTAAGGAAGATTCATCCTCCAACAAGCACGCTCACCCCCCAAATCTTATCTTTCTTCATGCATGCCTGTTCCTAAATCTCTCTTCCCCATTTGGTTACTTCCTTTCTTCAAATGGTCAACTCAAAAACAACTTCTTCTAGTCCCTTAATGCATAAAAGAGGTCCCTAGAGAAGATTCATTCCCACATGCATGTCCACCCCAAATATCATCTTTCTTCATGCACGCCTGCCCAAATCTCTTCTTACCCGTTGCCAAATCTCTTCTTCCCCATTTGGTTACTTTCTTTCTTCAATCAGTCAACTGAAAACAATTCCTCCTCTTAGTCCATTAATGCGTAAAAGGAATCCTTAAAGAAGAATCCTCCCCGCTCTATTTCATTATTCCCTTCACATCAAATATTTTAAAAAAAAATCTGTAGCATCTCTTCTTCCTTGCTCTTTAAATTATCATGGCTTCAAAGGACACAAGTAGTCCAATTTTTTATGGTTGTTTGCTCTTATGGGTAGCGAAGCCCACATTATTTTTCATCTCTAAAGATACAAATCTCGATTATATTTACAACAAAATAGTGGAATGGTAAAAGCATCTTTTTTCTACAATGATAGAAGTAAAATTTTATGTTCCAAACAATTATAGAATACTTATTACGCTCATGGAAGATAAGAATGTTAGAAATATGCATCAATAGTTAAATGCTTGTGATAATTGAGATGGTTGTTAAGCCATTCTCTTGCTTGACTAAAGATATGAGTTGATAATCGATATGAGATAATACACGAGATCTACGTATATGCCAATTTATGTTAAGCACAAAATTGATAGCTAATATATTGATTTTTTTAAAATATTGCAGGGATGTTGTCCATTCCCAAAATAGTGAGTATACATGCCATTGCAAAAATAATTCAAAAAATGGCTCATCGCACTTTACCTCTTTTGGCAGCTTAAGTAATTTCGGTCAAGTTGTCAAAAAAATTAGAGCTATAATTGAAGAGAAACCAAGTTAAAAAATAATAATTTGGATGCTTGGAAAAGCTTTATACAGGGTCTTGATTAGGAGTTCAATGATACAGAAACCTTTCGTGACATAGTTTTCCTGCTAGACAACTTCTAGCCATACCATTCCCCAAAACCTATCATACGTAACAACAGTGGGCATTGAACAAAATATTAGTTGCAACCTACCCCTATATAATGAGGGATTCTCGAACTCATCACACAATAGTTTCAATTTGCCTCCTATTAGTATCTCTGCAAATATGAGCACATATACCCTGCAGTCTATATTATCAAGGATTTATTGTGCACACTCACGAACTTCTCGAACCTTAGCTCCTGGGATGTGGCATCCAAACTCGATCAGATAGCCAATATCACATAAATGATGCCTACATAATTGTCCAAAATAAATTATGCTACGATTTACCTGTTATTACATAAAAATCAATCAACAAGCATTATAAGTACATACCCACATATCTACCAGCATGCTCTAATTCATTGAAGCTCCACATCGAGTTGTAGCACTCAAAATGTAAATTATTTCTTCATTCAAAAAGGATCCCATGACTAATTTTTGACACCCTGATTCTATTTTTGCAGGATGATATTCTGATCTTTAACTTACTAATTATAACAATTTATGGCTAGAAGCATGGAATGCTCTGATATACTAGTATGCTTGATAGTCCTATTTTCATTTCTATTAAGAGTAAGATTGTATTTGATGTAGTATTATAAACTAAAATTTATCTTTGTTTGTTTATTTAGACTTTGACACCAAAGAATTAGTGTTTAGACTTATTCTATCTCAATTTGTCTCATCTGACAAATATTGAAATGTTATAATGAAATCCTGATGATTTTTCAAAGGTTTTGGTAAACTAGAGACCTCTATGAGGTCACTTCTTTCAATTTTATAGAGAATTGTTCATATAGATGTATATTATCTTTGTAAATTTTGATAACAATGCAAAATTTTGTGAATATGCCAAATGTTTGGATTGCAACCCTTTTTTAGCTTCTCGTGGCAATAGTTTTTGAGCAAAACACCACAACCCAAATAAAATATGGGTTATGAAAGAGGTGTAAAGACATAAAAGTATTTAGGTGGATGAGAAAAAAATATTATATCGACGTAGGGGAATGCAAGAGAGAAAAATATTGCAGCATAACTTTAAAAGAATCTTAGGATGACATGTAAGAGAACAAGGCTTCCATGGTTATTTGGACTTGCCAATTGACCTTACTTCTTAAGCGATCATGGCAAGGTAAGGTGATAAGTCTAATTTACTAGATATTGAGTTCCAATAGCAACACAAGGGAGATCTTGAGTTCCAAAGCTAGGCCACTTCTCCACAGTCTCCAATAAATTTTAATCCTCAATCCAACATGTGCTCCATCTGTGCCACCACTGCTTTTTTCCTCATGTCCATCCCAAGGCTTATTATATCCTTGAGCTCTATATTTTCAAAGTAAATGACATAATGAAAGCTCTAACATTTTTTTTCCTTTTTTATGATTTTGGTTAGGGCTATGTGTTAAATATTAGGCATCATAATTTAAGTTCTACGAGGTAATTGTTTTTTGGATTGCATGATATATTTACTTGGATTTATGATACAATGTGATAGTTGTTGTCCACCTCTTCTTAATATATATTATTTTTACTTTAATATATCTATGCTCTAATTTTTAAGCACCCGATACATGTCATTAAAATCTATATCCTTAATCTCACCGTCATCTTTCTCTCTATTGTTTATGGATTTATCTTATTTATATTCTTATTTCGTATCAGGCACCAGGGTTGCATATTGGTATGGGTTGGTAGGCACTTTTTTCATAACTTAAAAAATTCTTAGCCTTTTAATAATTATTCCTTTTTCAGTCTATCCACTGTAAATATCCACCATATATTTATCAAACATTTCATATTTGAATTATTTCAATATTAGCGAAGAGAATAAACGAGGAATATCTTTACTACTAATTCCTTATTGATACTTCTCTTTAGGCATTAATAAAATACTCATAATGTTTATGTTTGTTAAAAGTTATTTATCACGATTGTACTTATGAAACCTTTTATAGTTGCCTTCAATCAATTTTGCTTTCTAGTAACATTAAAATAATGGTGAAAGATCTTCATGTAAGAACACTTATTTTGCACTATAAGTGTTAAAAATCTCTAGCTTACAATTAAAATTTATTCAAGAAGCGAGGGAAGAATGGCTTTACTAAGACTCTCTAGAAGATTTGAAGGCATAGCAAGTCTGAAAGAAAGTTTATCTAAATTGAAATTGCATGGTTGCAGCACTCTTATGGCAATTTGATGTAAGCATGATGCTCATACTTTCTTAAGTTTGCTTACTTATTCCAAATAGTCTTCTTCTTTGCAATTCTCTTATCCAGGAGTTATGATGTTTATATAGTATTGTAAACATATATTATTTTGTGCTTGTATACTTATGATTTCTTTGGCCATAGGTGGTTGATTTTTATTTTTTAGATGTAAGATGTAGGGTTGTGGATATAGTATGGCTATGTCTTCACCTTGTTCTTTCCCCCCTCAATGCCTCCTCTTTCTTTCTTAATTTCTTCTCCTCGTGTCATTTCATTTGCTTAATGAAATGGCAATGAACATTGTTCATTGATATATATTTCTAAATTTATAACTTTTAAAGTATTTTTTTGAAATTTCAGAAAATCTATATCAAAATCAAAACTCAATATAACTTTATAGTTATTAATGCTTTTGGCTCATTAATATATAAGATGAATTTTTTATAGTAGAATTTTACTAACAAATATAGTTATTTACTCATTATCATATTTATTAGCCATTACTAGCTACTATAATGGTATAATAGTATATAATACTTATTGGTAATTTACAACACCCCAAACAAAATCCAAGAAAATTTAAATCAAAATAACAGTGCGTTATCTTTTAATTTATTGCTAAATGTTTACTGATTAACCTAATTTTATTATGTTATACTATATTTTAATATGAAATATTTATAATATATTTTAGTATTTCATTTTCTCTATATTGTGTTTGATTTTAGAGGATAAGAAAGAGAAAAGATAATACGATAAATTGTAATTAATTTCTTTTTTATTTATGAGGTTAACACTTGGGAGGTAAGTGGGCAATCATTATACTTTTAAGATTAGATGGGAGGGTAATTTTGGTATAAAATATATATATATATACTATAGTCCGATAAAAAGCAGAGGTCTTTTTAATATAGTTCAATTAGTTTAGGATATCTAGAATAAAAAAATATTTAGATAAAAAACATAGGTACAATAATGAATATCTCGATCCGTTCCCATAATGCTTTACTCCTGGGATCACATTTTGTACTGACATATTTTTGCAACTAGAAAACCATCAGATTCCAATTAGTAAAATTGTGTTCTGTTATTATATGAATGAGCATATCTGCAGCTTTGTGGTATGAGCTTGATATTGTTGTTACTGTCAGAACTATGAGAACTTCTATGCGTTTCATTATCTCAGCTTTATGTGTTTGATTTTAAAGCTCCTGAGTTTGTCAGTGTTAATCAACCCTTTTTTTAGCTTTAGTGATCGCCAAGCAACCATTTTTTCAACTGATTTCCTTAATTACTGATAGCTTTAGACAAACAGATTAAACATGTTGGGTCGAGTCGGGTTGGATAAACAGGTTAAACAGGTCGAGTCGGGTTGGATAAACAGGTTAAACAGGTCGGATCAGGATGGGTTGGGCTAAAAAGATTAAACAGGTTGGGTCGGGTTGGGCAAACAGGTTAAACGGGTCGGATCGAGTTACCTGTTTATTAAACAGTCAGGTTAGATTATAATTTATGACATGTTTAATAAACAGATCGGGTTCAGATTTATGATTTTCTGATCCGACTTACATATGACCCGACCCGTTTATGTCCAACCTGACCTGATTGCCATCCCAAGCATGATAGACATGAGGGGGAGATGTGATGTAGAAGAGGGAGAAGAAGGTCTAGAATTTTTAGAACTTGTTGTCACAGTAGAAGATATGGTTGGACATGGTATTGTGGGTGAGGAAGGAGGGGTTGAGGTGAACTCGTAGAGGAAGGAATGGAAGTCAAAGCTTGGAGTGGAGTAGACCTATGCACAGGTTGGGTGGTCCGCCTGACTTGTTCTAGCCCAAAGCCTTTTAAGCAACTTAAGCCAAGCTTTTTGTCCTAAAAAGCCAGGCCAAATGTAAAAAATTAAGCCTATTTATTAAATTGGTTAGGTCTGGCTTGAATTTTTAATACTAGATTTTGCTCGCAACAAGCCCAGCTTGGTCAATTTTTTTTTTAAATAGTGGGATGTTATGATTAACTATAGGTTTTGTTGATATCTAACTTAATGGGAGAAAATCTAGAACCTTGGAGTTCCTTTTGTTTGTTCCGAACATACTATTAAAATATTTAATTATTCAAATTTAATGTATTTTAAGCATTTTTAATATTTTTATAACATTGAAAAAAAATCCAGGTTCAATGTTTTTTTCCCCTCGCTATGTATTCCCCTCTATCCTCGGAGACTGGGCTCCCAGCGCGAAGCCCTCACCGCCGATCTCATCGCTCCCCTGTTTTTGATCCAGGTTCGTCTCCTTCTCCTCTCTTCTCCCTCCACACACTGCTTCGCTATCCTTCTTCCCAACATCATCGCCGCCCCCGCCCCCTTCCCGGCCGCCCGCGCAGCCTCTATGTGAAGGTCCTTCCTCTTCTCAAGAATCAGTTCTTGGACGTCGCTAAAGAAGCCGCGGCTTCGTCTCTCGCTTTCTCTCGTCATGGAGAGAAGTATTTGTGGGGATTTCTTTTCTACACTTATACCGCTGCTCTTTTTTTTTCCTTTTTCTTCTTAGCCTTCTCCTTCTCCTCCTCTTCTTCGTCTGTACATGTATAAAATTGGGGCGATGATGATGGGTGGCTCGTTAAGGGTTTTTCTTCTTCTCCTCTTCATTGCCGTGCATGTATTCTTTTCTAGCAATGTGCGAGAGGCAGCTCTGGAAGGTCTGCTGTTCCGCAGACAACCTGTTGCAAGCCATGGTAGCTGGGCCGCTCATCGGAGAAGAAGGAGAAGAGAAGGAATGATCTTTCCGTCTCATCGAATCAAGAATCCCCCTTTGAGCCTTGAACCTTCGAACCCTAGGTTCCAGCTGGTTTCTTTCTCATGGTTGGCTGGTGGTCTTCTTCTTCTTGGCGGTGGGAACGGCCCGTGAAATTGTGCTTCTTTCTCTCATTTTTCTTTTCTTCTTTCTCGCTGGATTTTGTTCTTCTTCTTGATAATCTGGTCTCGTACGAGGAGTCTGTGGTGATTCTTGAACATGGATTTTGCTACATTGCCGAGGGGGACAATGGCTTTTCTAAATGGTGAGGCAATCTTGGACGGTCTTTTGTTGTTCTTGCGAAGTCAACAGTTTGCATCCATTTCAATCCGAGCCTCCTCTTCCTCTTCTCTGTTTTTCTAGTTTATGGGTGGTGTTTATGCATTCTCTTTTCTCCAGCTGAGCACAGTATTTTCTTTCTGGTTTGGACACGAATGGATGGTTTAGAAAATAGTTGGCTGTACCTGGCAAAGCACTAAAATTTACCTTCTGATGAGACCCGAGCTCCCAGAGGAGAAACCCTCGCCACTGAATTCACCGCTCCCCCTGATTTTAATCCAGGTTTCATATCCTTCTCCCCTTGTTTTCATGGATCTCGATCCTTCCCATGTGGTTCAGAGTTTGACATGACCACAGGCCTATAAACAGGTCGGGTTCTAAACCGACCCCGATCCGATTTCGACAGCATTTTTTTTTTGGTAATTATTTCGAGCCAGGGTGTAAGAGGGGGAATTCTCCCCTCATCTGATCTCCAGTCCCCCATCTCCGCCTCCCAGCTCTTCCGGCGACGACCGTCCGTCGCCGACGACCAAGCTCCTCCGCTGTCGCCTCTCCTATCAGCTCTTCCGGCTTCCGTTCCTTGGTATACTGCAGGGCTCGCTGCTCCTCCACCCATCTCCGTTGCCCGCGAACACCTCGGCCGGGCTTCGTCGACCCTCTGCTTTCGGTGCCCTGTTCCTATTTGAGGACAGAGAGCGGGGGACGAAGCCGCTGTTCTTCCGATCTCTTTCGACAAGCCGCTAGCGCCCCTCGCCACCGCGTCTCTCATTCTTTCCCGTGCTCTTTTTACCCTCGCACGCCTTCGGTCCCGCCGCCTCTCTTGCGTCTCCTCTGTCTTGCCCCCTCGCCGCGTTCCACATCACTCTCCCACCTCCAGCAGATCTCCACCACCCCCGCCTCTCGCGTTCTTTTCTGTCAGCCTCTCACCTCCTTCATCGGTCCGCCGTTCTCTCCATCCGCTCGCCGCCTCCTTCTACCATCTCAGCCTCCCTTCTCTCTTCCTTTCTCAATTCTCCTCTTCCTCACCGCCAGAGTCTTTCTTTATCCCCTTATTCCCTCTCTCTCTCTCTCTCTCCCTCTCTCTCTTCTCCATCCATTCCCGCCCCCTTCGAGTGTGCGCGCTTCGAGTGTGTTCGAGGGTGAAGGGCTACCGTGCCCTCTTCTACCCCTCTGACTCACCCTCTCTCATTTTCCCTCTCCATTAGTCTATTTCCTCTCCAATTTACCCCTGGAGAGCCTCCATTATGCCGCTTCCTATCTCTTGGCCTGCGAAGGAAACAGATCAAGGCTAGTGGCCCGTTTCCCTGGTTAAAATGATAGTTTAAAATCCGTGGTTTTGGAATTTTTGTAATTTTTTAGGAATTATTTTTAAATATTAGCACGTCACTAATTTGGTACATGTGTGGTTTTTGTCTTATTAGGTCTCAAAGGATCCCTGTGAGGTGATTAGACTACCTTAGTTGTTGATATTTGCGAGGTATGTAATATTTTATATTATATAGTATTTCTCTAAGATTAATTGTACAAATTATTGCCTTAATTTAAAAATAAATTGCATATGAAATTTTGTAATTATATAAAATTTGATTTATCATTGCAGTTTCTCTTAATTAACCGCATGATTCGACACATTATAATAAGATCAAGCATGTAAAATTATATTTGTTGCGTGTTTATTTGTAAAATTCGAAGAGTATTGTAAAAGAAAAGAAGACTGATTATATATGTATATATAGGTATATCACTTAACTCTCTGTCTGACTACAAGATGGTCTGGGACTTGATTATATTGTGACCCTCCCATAGTGGCAATCGTGGTGATACTCTACCACAGGCCTATAAATGTGGCGCCCCACGTATAGGGGTAATCGTAGTGATATTAGTCATAGGGATATAAATGTGACACTCCACCAGAGGGTAATCATAATGTACTTAGTCATAGGGATTGAAATGTGGCAATTTCACCACTGAGGTAATTGTAGTGATACTTGAGCTGTAGAGGCAAAGAAGGCGGAACTGTTCCGAACTATCTGGTTCAAGATGTATCGAGCTGTACGGCGGCGGATCGGGATGATTTTGCCAATTAAAATCGAGAAACGGTGAAGGAGGAGGAGAGGGAGAAGAAAAGAGGCAAAAGAGGGAGAGGGAGGAAGAGAGAGGGAGGAATGGCGGACAGCCGATGGAAGTCGGTGGAGGGTTGCCAAAGGGTTGGGGAAGCCACTCGGAGGGGTGAAGGAGGGGGCCGCTGCCGACTTCACGTAAAATTTTTGAAAATTAAAAAAGGGCCCCTTTGGAGGACCCATGTTTCGAGTGAAATAAGAGAACCAGAGGCGATGCCCCTTCTCCGCCCCTCTGCGTGGCTCCCTGGTCCTCTGCAGCTCTCTATCGACCTCCGTTGGCCATCCGCCACCCTCCCTCTCTCTTCATCCCTCTACCTCCCCCCTCTCTCTTTTCCTCTCTTCTATTCTTGCTCTTCCCCGCCCTCTTTGCCGTGTCGGGATGTGCTCCGTCAGCCTCCGCCGGTCTTCTTGTTCTCCTTTTCCTCCCTCCTCTTCTCTCTCTTTTTCTCTCTTCCTATTCTCCTTCTCTCCTATTCCTCTCTGCTTGTGCGGTATGAGTCTAGCACGAAACGACACATGGGGCATACCAAGCCGTGCCGTGAAGCAACCGATCCGCACTTCAGTACCGGCACAACGATTCTTGCGTAAGGGTATAAATGCGGCCGTAGTTAGGGTTGTAGAGCTTAATGGATTGGAACTTGTTACCCATGTACAAGTACATGAATGTAAGTATAGTTGATTATGAGATTTGATATTCTATCTGATTTACACATACCAATTCATTATGTGAAGTGTGAACATTATTGAAAAGATAAAATGCATTGTTTCAACATGTGGAATATTATTGAAAGTAAATGGTAGAAACTTTGCTGATACAAATATATCATGTTTTGTGTAATTTAATTGAGCTAAATTATTTGATATGGGTTGATCCAATTCTATAAAGTGGATTTGTTACTGAGTTGGTGAAGCTCATAATCTTCACCTATTTTTTTCAGATCCATAGATCAAAAACTAGGCCAGTACCGGCTTTTGGGGGGAAGTATATAGACGCAAAGCCGGACTTTATAGTTAGGAGATGTAGTTTTAATCAGTTTGTGTATATTAAAGTGTTGTTTGCAGATTATTTATAAGTAAACTTAAATACTAGAAGTTTTGAGTTATAAAATTTGGAAGAACCTTGTTTATGACTTGGGGTGGTGTGTATGAATATATGTGGTAGTTTGTACGATAGTTTTGTTGTTCTGATTATCACTACTTCGTGTGTATGAATTACATTGTTACCAGATATTGTTGAATTTATTGATTGGTAGAATGCTTTCATGCTTGTAGGATCAACCCTGTGAGTATGCGGCATTTGTCATGCCCTCGAATTATGATTCTGGGATTAGGGGTGTGACACCTGCAACTCTCTCCTCCTCCTCCTCCTCCTCGTCTTCTTCTTCTCTCAATGTTTTGTGATTTTGTGATTAGTATGTTTGTATGACAAGGTTTAATTTGGATTGGTGATTTAATTAATATACTCTCAAAAGATTTGAAGATTGTTTTGAGAAGAACGCTGTGATTCTTACAGTGCCTTGTGATATAGGTCAAATTTGTAAAACGGAATCTATAATATGGATTGTATTGATTGTCGTGGCTAGGTTCAACATAGTCATGCAGCATGTGCGAGCAACTTGTATTATTTCCAGAAAGATGCAGGGTATGATGTATAATATTATTATGAGGCATAAACAAGGTATCAGACCAGTATATCTTTAATTTTCTGGATGAACTTGTCAAAGGCTTTTTTAGGCTTATCCTATTCTTAGCGTAGTCCTGTAGTTTAGCATATTTAGTTCTACTACAATATGGTTTCAGTCAAGCAAATGAGCTTATAGTTTGTTGTAGATTTAGGCCGAAAACCTTCTTGACTGTACTATCATCGATTGCGCCAGCAAGTGGAAAATACTGTAACCAACAATCACACAGTAGACTTGAAGAAGTCCATCTGGTTTGTGAAGGCTTATCACGTGTGGTCTCCTTAGAATGTGATGAAGTGGCCTTGTGCATCGACATGGATGAACCTTCTTTACCCTATGGAGATGGACTATTAGTCCAGTTTAGTTGCAATATTTATTGGCATGCGCAATGCATGTAAAAAAAGAAATTAGTCCTCGAATCCTGCTCTCTGTTTCTCATCTCCAATCTCTCATCTCTCTATGCACAAAGGTATATGTATTTCCATTAACATTGGTTCTCTTCAATTTTAAATAAGTCTTCCAACAAGTACTTTTAGGAATATATGAACTCGTAGAACTATATGAAATATTGCATTCACGATCAAGTTCTCGTTAGTCCAAGGAGTGCTTGTTTTGGGGTCTCCATTGTAACTTGATGTTGTGGAACGGACTGATGGATTGCATTTGTGGATCTGTGCATATCTGCGCTAGTTGGTTAATATCTGGAGTGAAGTATGTAGTTGTTGGTTTCTTCTTGGATTTTAGTGATGGTGAACTTGATGACATGAGATGCTGGACTTTAGAGTAGTTAATTGTTAGTAGTGTGTAAGAGAGAGTTAGTGCTGTATATTTCTAGGTACAGGGAGTTCAGTGATGTGAAGAATCACAATGAAACATCCTTAGGAGTAAGTTGCCATTTTATTTCTCTCATTGATAAAAGAGGTGATAAATTGTGAATTTATCACCTTTACTTTGTCAGCATATTTCTAGAAATCGCGGCATTCTTCAGTGTTTGTCAACATTGTTATCTTATTGCTGGGCAGTATTAAAAAAAAACCATCTATTTTTTTGGAATTATCTCTTTCCATGATAATGTAGACTCTTTAAGGATTAAATATCACGGATTTTGGAGATTGGTTGCAAGAGCCTAAACTATGTAATCAACAAGGTAGTTTAAATGCCGACTTTTTAAAAAAAGTTATTGCTGAAGTTGATTCCTTGATGCAGATTTGTGCTTCTACATTTAGTTGTTTAATGTGCATTGAAACTTTTGTCGCATATATTTAGGATGAGGTTATATTCAACTGCTTGTATACAGCTATTACTAAACACAATGTAGGTTCTTATATTTCAGCTTGCAAATCATTAATGTGTGTTTGTACTGAATTTATTTTTGATTATGTTCGCTCATTGGGGCGCGCATACATCTAATCTTGGATTTCCCATTCAAGGATCACTGCTTAAGAGTTATGTGTCTTGTTCAAAAGTTCAGGGCCATAACTATGGTAGATGATTCTTGACTTATCCAAAAGTTGACAGTTTAGGATACATAGTCCCCAATGCATTATATTGGTGTCTCAATTACATTAGCCATTTCAGGAAAATTCCTTGTCAGCTATTCCTGTTGTTCTTTGTGTACATACTTGAATGAGGGGACATATTATTGATAGCAAATGAAGCTAGCTGTTGGTAGTTTTAACTAGTCCTATTTGTGTTCTCTGAGAATCACAGGGAGATGCTGTCATAATATTTTTGAAATGGAATGAAGAAGTTGATCCACTAACGATCTGGATATGCTTTTGTAAATGGGATAGGAAGACCATACCTTTTAGAGAGTTGGAGATAGAGGAAGCATGCCATCATGGTAGATGTAATTAACACATTCTTTTGGTATTAATGATAGAGTATCTTGTGCTCATTTTTTCAAGGAATTTTGCATAAAGTAACTTTTAGTTAATAAATTTCAATGTAATGATAGTAATTTGTCTATCATTTATTAATTAAAATTTAATGTTTGCATACTTCTACATAAGGTTGGCCTTCGAATTGCTAACTCTGTATAGAATCAATTTCAATATCCCAAATCATCACTATATAATTCAGTGTTTGTATTGTGACTCCTATAGAGTTACCACCCACATCTTGGACTTCTAGCCCTTTAGTTCCAGAAATGGATAACTAGGCCATTCCAAATTGGTCTTGCATCATTAATTCTGTATTGTAGTCTCTGACCAGCGATGTTCAATTATGACAATGGAACCTAATGGACACAATAGCAAATGAATTAAATACAGGAGGATATATTTGATATTTGTAACTTCAAAGAGCAAATATCAAAAGTAATATTTTTGAGAATATACATGAAAATGCCCCAATTTATTTTGCACTTTTTTTAAATCTTGCTTACAGAGCTAACAGGTTGTTTATGACATCTCATTTGTAGGTACCATGTTTTATCTTAGCCTAATTGAGCATAATTTGCCAGTGCCTCCTCACTTACTTTAACCGTCCTCTCCGTGATGCAATCAAGGAAGAACTTGAGAGGCTGTTTCTTGGACAAGGTGCGGCTAGTAATAGAGTGGTGTTAATTTTATTTCCATCTCTTCCATTTATTTATGTTTATATTTGATTTCTACTAGGTTATCTCAAATTTGGGGCTTTGCATCTCTGTCTATGACATCCAATCCATAGAAGGTGGTTTCATCTTTCCAGGAGATGGCTCTTCGACATATAAGGTGCTCATCTTTTTCTTCGTTTTTGACTTATGGAGTTTCAATTGCATAAAGTTGCAAAGTTTGCTTAAAGGTATTATTGATAGGCAGCTGCTTCGGCACTTAGCTCAGTTCTACTTCTTAGATGATAGTCACCAATGCAAAGTGGCTGCCTAGAGTTTTAAGTTCTTGCTTAGTACTATCAAAACCTAGGTGGCCGCTTAGCTCACCAAGCAAAAATGGTATACAACTTATGTCAATTAAAATGTGCATACTTAAATGGTCTATTGTACTATGAAGTATGCTGTATGTTAAATATTCACTAACTAATGAGTTATAAATTTTAGATTATAATAGCTAATAAATTATTTATAGACATATCAATGAGCATGACACCTTATAGAAACCCCCGTGGTACGTGTGTTTGTAAAATAGCTGTTTTCTTTGTTCCTGAGAAGAAGTTAAGAGAGTCTACCTACATGTCACATGTCATAGATTGCGGATGATCTTCCTGCCAGCCACCAACCTTATGTTTACCCATCAATAGTCCCATCAATAGTCCATTCTGTTCTTCTTTGTTATGATTCTTTCTTTATTCTTCCTTATTGTTCCTCTTTTTTCCTCTGTTCTTATCCATTCCTTTCCTGTTATTATTTTCCTATTTTCTGTTGTTCTTTCTTTCATTTTTCGCTTTTTTAGCTTTTTTTGGACCAAGTGTTATTTTCTTCTTCTTGCTCTTCTTCCTTACTTTCTTATAAATATTTTTCCTTTCCACTTTCTTTTATTCTCTTCTTTGTCTTCTTCCATGTATTTTCTTCATTCTGTATCCCAAATGAGGCAAAAATGAACATATTATTTTTCCTTCTTTCTTTCCTTTTCTATTTTATTCCAGTTTTGTTAACCTTTGCTATCTAACCTTTTGTTTCTTTTCATCCTTTTTTTTTTTTGCTACCTTAAAATTTATGTTTAAATCATAAGTTGGTTACTGCTGCTGATTTGGACTTAGAAAAAATAATACGCAATTACAAATGATAACAATTGCTTCATGATAATAGCTGTTTCATCTGATTGAAATAAGGTACATATATATTGGTTTATGTGCTTTCTTTTTGTCACTAGTTATGCAACTAATCAACTATTTTTCTTTTGATAGGTTGTGTTCAGATTAGTTATGTTTCGGCCCTTTGTTGGGGAGATTCTCAGTGGAAGGATTGAAAAATCTAATGCTGATGGCTTGCGCTGTATGTAGGAAATTACTTGTTAAGCATTACATATATTTTCGTGGTAATGTTCATATGGAAGATAGGGTGTCCTACAGGCTTTCAAAGTGTTGATATTGGAAGCATGCAAACAAATAATAAATAGTACATTATTTTTATTTCATATGCTTCTCGTTGTAGTCTATTTAAAAGTAATGGATTTTTTTGCCAAAAGCGTATTTCTGTTATGATGTAGAGGGTGGATGGTGGTTAAATTATCGCATCAATTAATGATGTATGTCCTTTATTCTGCTTCTTGGAAGTGGAGTTTTGGGCAAAGATTGCAAGGAAGCTATAGCAAAATCAAATTTTTATGGGCTTCAAGAAGCCTTAGATGGTAGATAAAGCATAGAGAAAAGTTTTGGAAAGTGGTGGATTGGGGAAGATGACATGGTGCGGTACCTTGTGGCCGAAATTATTTTAGTGGATGGTCTTTGACATGATATCCTGTATCGACTGATACAAGGAGAGAAGTACAATCTCTGATGATGTGGCAAGCATAGGAAGTGAGGAGAGTGGAAGATTGTCGATAGGGGATGCGGCAAGGTGAGGGGAACTTGGGGTGATCTCCTTGTGGTCAGGCAAGATAGTGAGCACAACCTGCAATAGTGACAAGAACATGAGATGGAGACTATGAGATATTGAGAGGCGAGACTGGGAATTAGGTATTTGGGTTTTCAACTCGAGGTAATTGACTTAAATATTGATAATATTTTGCACTCCTTGTTCACTAGCCTAATTGTATGAGCACTCTGATCAGGCTCAGCTCATCTACCAAACAAGTCTAGTACACTAGTATAATGTTTGGGCTTAGCTTGTTTTGTAGTACTTGCAGGATTACAGACAAGTTGTTAGCAAGCTGAGCTTGTGTTGTTCTTGAATAGCTCAATTTGACTGGGGCCTAATTGGAGGTACAAGCCTAGTGTTTCTGGGACTTACATATGATGTCAATTGCAGTAGAAGCACTACACACATTGTGGTGACACAATGACATCTATTTTGGATATTGTACTTAATTCATATATATTGAGAAGTTGCATATGATTATACGCTTATGGAAGGATTGAAGAGCCAAGTATGTGCCTGTATAGGTTAGTATGTGCCATACTGACTGGGAATCAACATTTGGAAACCCTTAGTTTCTGGGTATGCCACATTATATTGCTGCCGGACCACTTGGTACACTTCTCTCTTTTGCTCTATTGCATTTGAACCGACATATATTTGCTCATTCCCTGTTTTGGTGCGATATGCATGCAGTACCATTTTGGCTAGTGAATTAGGGGTACATAATGTGATACTAAATTCTTGTTCTTATGTAGTTAGTTGGTGTTTAATAAGTTGGTATTCAGTACTGGTACTTGATATTAACTCTTGTTTGTAGTACATTTTAGTTTCATCTTAAGACTATCAGAAGATTCAGAACTATACAAGGAAGGATCTGAGATGTACAATAGAATGATGCATGATAAACTTTGTAGGTTTGTTTTATTACTCAAGATAGGGGATTCCAGCTAACCAGCAGGTGTCCACTAGGTAGCAGCTAGTCATAGTCCATGGACCATCTGCTTATCTCTTGTCGATTCTCATCGGAGAACCCAGCTTAGTTTTACTTTTTTTTCTGCTTTTTTTTTTTTTTATATTCCTGACTGGAAATCCGGGACTAGGATCGAGTCTACTGTGTCTATTGAAATTTATAAAACTGAAAACTTCACCTGGGTTGAGTCTACTTTGTCAAATTAGTTTCTGGCAAAAGCACATAAAGGGATGCTAGTTGAATTTGCATATTACGAGATTAGGATAGTCTTTCTATCATCACCTGGCAAGATTTGAAGCTAAATATATGCAGTCATATGGAGCAGGAAGGAAGCTATGTTTTGATAGGGCCTTGTAATAATTGCAGCAGCCACCATCTCAATTCAGGGTTCAATTTAGCATGCAAATACATATCAGTTCAGGGGAAAAATGATATTTTAAATCAAGAAAATGTCATAGATTCTAATGGTCAAGATTGAAATGTAAAAGGGAACAATTAAATGAAAAAAGAAAAAGATTTTTGCATTTGCTTGTCTTTGGTTACTTTTCTTCCAAATCATATTTTATGCTGAAAGAAATTTGTTTTTTTCTGTTTATAGGGCATCAACTTCTGATATCCTTTTTAGTGTAATGAGTTTTTTGCCCAAATTGTAATTTATTTAGTATGTTGTTTGATCAATATCATTGCTCAATTGAAATAGTTAGTGCTTTTAAGGAAAAACCAGTCTTGCAGTTGTATGTTATCACAATTAACAACTGCTAATCAGTGGTGATTTCAGGGTTTTCTGGATTTCAGCAGAATGATTATACCCCATCTATGGGTATGAAACACAATACCTATGGTAAACAAGTGCTCTTACGTGAACTGGGCAATGCCCTAGTGGTCACACCCCATTCCCTTGGGGTTGGTTCTGATTTAGGTCTTTGGTGGTGCTATTTGGACCTTGATTATTTACCTTGGATGTGTCTTCCCTCCCTTTGTCTGAAGAAGGAAATAAAAGGAAAAGGGAAAGCAAGTCTTCTTACCTATATTTGATTGGGAGTATGGAATCTTTTCATTTTTCCTTTATAGGCAAATGAGTAATCCTCCACTTCTCCATATCATCCTGGGACCGTGAGTGGCAGTACTTATGTGTACTCCCTTGAATCTTAAGTATGAACATGTCTGAAATAGAATATTGTTGTTGATGACTAAGACTTTAGTCATCCATTCTTCTACTTTTTGTATCTGGATGGCTCTGTCCCAACTGATTGCCACCCACTTATAGTTACATGTTTGTGCTTTCTATGCCCATATCCTACCACTCATTATAGAAAGAGTGTTTTGATTTTTTTTGTTTATTTATTTCCATCAGTGTTGCATGTTTGCATTTTTCTTTATGGGTAAATGAGTAATCCTCCACTTCTCCATATCAGATTTGGAGCACAACTGGAAGTATTAATGTGTACTACTTTAAATCTAAAGTTTAACCATGTCTGAAATAGATTGTCATTAGTTCTTTGTGTATCTGGGAGGGTGTGTCTGACTCATTGCAACCATTTATGGTCACTTGTTTGTGATTTCCGTGCCACCATCCTATCACTCATTATAGAGATACTTTTTTTTAATTTTGATTATTTTCATTAATTTTACATGTTTATCTCAAAACTGGCCTGTTTAACCATCTTAGCAACTTTTACTTTATAGGCTCATGTTCATAATTGGTGGTTAACCTGTGTTGCAGTGTCCCTTGGGTTTTTTAATGACATATATGTTCCTGTTCATCTGCTGCAACAGCCATGCAAATTGTAAGGTCTTTATGTTTGCAATTGAATTTTCCTTCTACACATGTTTAGCCAACATCACTTGAGATTATTCATGAATCCTTCTATGCCATTTGTTCTTATTGGAGAAGGAGACTACATAATCTATCTGTGTACTATATAATCTCTTTTCTCCTTACATTTTGATGATAGGGGACCAGGTGATATATGGATATGGCAACATGAATGCGGAGAATTGACTCTAGATCTAAAAGAAGAGGTGTTTAATTTTTTTCCTGTTCAACTTGATATTTTGACAAACAGGTGTTAAATTTATGCTCGCCCTTCTACTCATCTTCTGAAAATTATCTTGCAGGTACACTTTAGAGTGGCTGATATTAGATATCCATCCATCCCGATTGAGCAGAAGGAAGATGCAGAACCATTTGCTCCCATGGAAATTATTGTGAGTCATGATTCTTTTAACATGCCTTATTTGAATAATTCTTGTGTCAGCACCTTATACTATATTATTAGCTTCTACCCGTTCTTGCTTTTAGATCTTGATTATGGCCTTGTTGTTGGTCATTTAGGACATAATGTATTGATTGATGGAAGATACTTCCATTGTAAACATTTGTGAATCAATTTGTATGCATGGCCATGATGAATTAACATTGGATGGAAAGATGGTGCGTGCGGGATGTTCAGTCACAGCTTAATGTGTCAATGGTATTCTTGGAGAATTGCAATTTCCTAGAAATAAATATATTTTCAATTAAGTTTTCAAGATGTGAGAACTTTCAGTAACTTATGGACTTAGGTTCTATGACTGACTCTAAGAAAATAAAATGAAAACAAGAACATACATACATGCATACGTGTATATATATACACACACACACACACACACACATATATATATATATATATATATATATATATATATGTATGACATTGACTTGACTACACTCGAGCAAATCTCCACTAAAATCTGTTCAGTTCTAGATTGGACAATGGGGGTCCCATATCGATAATCTGAGCCGTTGATATATGTATGATAGAGCTAATATATGGGCACTCACAACAGTCCAAAAAAGGTTTGTCCTAACCAGATGATGGAGGGCCCATCGCCGATGATCCGAACCTTTAGATGTGATGTATTATCTCTAAATTTTTATTGTGAATATATATAACACGAACAATCCTTGACTAGGCCATGGCCCAGAACATAACTAAGGCTACTCTAAGCGTATGGTAATGGATTTCAATGATTTGTTCAACTCATAGTGTTCATCAGGTTGGAGGGACAAACCCATACCAAAAACTGGCGGAAACCCTTTAATTTCAATTTCAAGTGAATTTGGGTAGTTAGCAGATTTAGGTTAGAAATTGCCACCAATACATGCACAGCTATCAATTACATAAAATATATTCGTGGACATACATCATATATAAGAATGTAAGAACACAAAAATACCCACATCTGTGGATACACCCATATTCATATTCAGATGCTCACATGCATACATAGATGTACATATATTTGCTAATATGTAAGTAATTTTATATATTTAGCTATATATAAGTAATTTTCTGTAATTTCTTTCATAAATGAGGCATTAATGCTAATAAGTATATGAGACATGTTAGTCTAGAGTCCCATGGAAAAAACTAGATTATGTTAAAAACAAAACTTATGTAAGCCTGTGTTGAAAAAGTAACCTATGAAATGTTTTGCTCAGGATCACAACTCCAACCATTGTTTTAAAAATGGTCTATGCAGCCACATATATGGCCCCATATGCATATATTGCCTCCTAACTACACTGCATGGGTGTAGGCTACCTTTATATGTTAATGGGTTCTATACCTTGCCTAAATGGCCCATATATGCCCGTCCCTGGATGTGTGGCTCACCACTTTTCTCTAAGGGTTTTCTTTTTTTTATAAATCTTTATTGAGCTTTCTCTAAAACTTATATTATTTTGATATATTATTATGAATATATTTATCTTTTATTTTTTCTAAATATGAAATGCTTAGGCGTCAATTGAGCGTATGCATTACCTTGACTTTTCTTATATACCATAGTTGCTTTTTTAAACCTTGGCTCCAACCTCCAATAAGATGGAGAATTGTGGAAGTTTAGCAATCTCTGCCACGTGCTTTAGAACAGAAATGGTAAACTTCAGCACATCTATCATGTTTAGCAATTAGTTTAGTGTAAATTTCACGGACTGCAATATATTTTGGAATTCTTTTTAATTGTTTACAATCATTGATTATGCTTTAAGTTATTTTGGAATGTTAATTTATCGAAGTATTAAATATATCCAATAATATCATGACAGCCCTTTTAAAATGAAAATTCACAATGTTTATATTGCCTACAAACAGACACAATCACATCCTTGGAACTTTCTTGCCTATACATCAAGTACATATAAAGTGGACAATTTTAATTATAAGATATCATGCTCTGATTTCTTTTCTTTTTTTCTTTTTCACCTTGAGATAGGGGAGGCCAGAGCCACCCCATTACTACCCTTCTAGTTGCCTGGGCAGTCTGAGTTCTATTGTTCATGGACTTGGATTTTTGCTTTAGGAAAATGCCTGGACAGGGTGGGATTGAAGATCTCTGGGGATAACCCCCACTTCAAGGCTCGATCCCCAGACCTTTCGCTTGGAAGTGAAAGTGTACCACTGATCTAATGCTCCTGCATATCATGCTTTGATTCAGAAGTTTTTTAAGATGTCTATAACAAGATCGATAGTTTAGACTCTCAAAATACATGACCCATAATGTGTTTTAGCTGATGAACTATTTTCTGATGCATTTTAAATCATTGATTTCACGTTAGAAGTAGGTGGGGGCAAACTAGTTTCAAAAGTATTCTAGCATTAGTCTCCGATCTCTCTCCCCCCCCTCTCTTCCTCAAATTCATGCACATATATCTATATATGTCCCTGTGTGTCATTATATTTACATTGTATGAAGGTATCACGTCTCAGATCCTTACAGGTGAAGTGCCAACCACTTTTTAATGCATGAACACTGATACCTGGATAACAATGCAGATAGAACTTCATCTGACATACCATCAAAAAAATAAAAGCACCTACAGACACTTGGATAAAATGAGACACTGGTAGGTGAAGTGGAGACGTTCCATTGCCTTACAATTGACACCATTGCTAACAGTATAGATAGCATTTCATTCGACGTATCAATATATATATATTGAGAACAGGTAAAATATCAATATGGACCTATAGAAACTTGGTTGAGATATGAGATACTGGTAGGCATTTTCAGTGCTGTTGCCTG
Source organism: Phoenix dactylifera (assembly GCF_009389715.1). Lineage (NCBI taxonomy): Eukaryota > Viridiplantae > Streptophyta > Magnoliopsida > Arecales > Arecaceae > Phoenix > Phoenix dactylifera. The sequence continues at coordinate 58,293 of NW_024068941.1, read as the reverse complement.
TTGAAGACAAATGCCCTTGGTTGGTATTGATTAGCGGCATTGAAATGCTTGCTGTTCTGTAAGCAGTTATATAGACAGATATCATAAATTTTGACTAAGTGATACTTTGCTTACATAAATGACATTCCATCTGAAGTAACTGGAGTTTGATAAGATTTTGCAATAAAATGACTTGTTGATTTGGTACAAGATGAGTTATCTCGCATGACCCCAACATGTTACAATATGGAACTGTGTTTACAAAATAATTTTTTTGAAGGTTGAAGGTTTGGGCCTTCCTTCTTAGTGGCCGAAGTAAATGTGATCACTGTTTTCACAAATTTGTTTTTTTGTCAGGGAGATATATATGGAGATGGTTTGGGCCTTCTTTCCTGGTGGGCGGAGTAACCAATTACGATGGTGTCAAAGAACACTGCATATACCAGTATCAGCCTCACTAACAATGCTTTCTTTCATAGCCAAATGAGTTTTGCCTGTGTTCAGTCCTTGATAGTTTTCATTGAATCACCTATGCTTAGAATCCACTGTAGGGAAACTAAATTACAATGCATCATTTGACACCCTCAAGGATTAAAAGGCATCATTTTACTGTGATCTTGCCTTCTCAAAAGTTATTATTCCTTGTGTTGATCATTAATCTAGCTGTTTATGTATTAATTATTGTTACTATTACTATTACCATTACCATTATTATTGCTATTACAAGGGTATGTAGGTTTTAGGTGACACCTTAAACGCTTGATGATGGCCACACTGGTGTCCCATGTGCTTGCATGAGCCGCATACAAAAAATACAGCTTCACTCCTGCATGCGCAATCGGAGGCTGATTCATGATTGAATGCGGCCGGGGGTGGTGGGGGCGAGGAAAACCAGAAGGGGAGATGTGTGTATAAGTAGTGAGAGGGTTGTATCTTTCGCTTTAAAGAAGGATTCACCTTCTTTTGCAAGAATCTACTGTTGAATTATCAGCTGCTTACTTTGAGAGCTGTGCCTATGGATGAATGATGGAATTCTGAGAAATTTGAGATCTGTGCATATAGTGATCCAACGGTGAATGCATGCGAAGGAAGATGAATCATTCTTTCTTGCGAAAGATACAATCTAGTTCCTGCACAGAGATTGAATATTTTGCGAAAGACAAAAGTTGTAAATTATTGAATATCTTACGTGTATAGTGAGAAAGCCCTGGAGGCCGGTTCCATGTGCTTAGCCAAAAAAGAAAAAAAATCACTCCTCCTTGCGAAAGCCAGGGGTGAAGTGCAAGACTCACTCTTTTGAGAGAGAATATGTTACTTTCTTAAAGAAACTGGGAATCCTAATTGAGCTCTCTATTCTCATTGGGAAACTTAGAAACTTTTAAGCTCAAACTTCCAAATTCCATCTCAACCAATTCTCACTACTGTCTTTAATCAAAGCCCTTCGTTCCATCTTAATTGGCATTCTTCTTTGTAACCATGGTTGTGCACGACTCTTTTTGTTCTTTAATAACAACTATTCGTCCCATCTCAATCAATGCCTTTTTGGCTTTAATCACAATCATCCATAATTTTATAATATTTTAATAATTAGAAGAATATTGCCATTACGACCTAAATTAGCTTACATAGATCAAAATTGGGCCTTACAAGTTATATAAGAATTTGGTTAAGTATTACATTTTCTCCATGGCAAGCTACATAAGTAAGTTACCATATCTTAAGATCGTACACAAATCCCTACTCTTAATGCACTATCACTAGGCAATGCTAGCCAGGAAATTAGCACTTTTTAGTTCTAAATAGCAATTTGTGTTTGACCGAAAGGAAAATAAAAAATCTAGTGCATGATATTTCACCCTACATTAAGTCCAAATGCCTTTAACTATTAGTGTAACAATCTTTTTTTACAAAATATATATTATATTTGTTTAAAATAATCAATATGCACAGATATATGTAGAAATTACATTGATATCAGAACTTTTTTATTGAACTAATTTTTTCCCCATATTTTAGATGTTCTAATTCTATTAATTTGTTTGCTTCTACATATTAAAAAGAAAAGGGAAAAGTATTAAGGGTTGAGGATTGGACTCAAAATTCATTTGAACACTTTTTCAATGTTAATTTAGAAACTTTTTCGAAGAATTATAATTTAGTTTTAAAAAAGAATTAACAAGATATAATTTTAAAATTATATATTGATGTTAGACGTGTGGACTAAGCTCAAGATTTCTTGAACAATAGGAAACCTTTCTTTAGAAGAATTATAAAGGAGAAAAAGAATTAAAAACTTCCCAAAAAGAACCTGTTGAGAGTGGGATTTGAACCCACGCCCTTTCGGACCAGAACCTTAATCTGGCGCCTTAGACCAACTCGGCCATCTCAACTTGTTAATAACCCTTTTATTATGTATTAATTCAAATTGAATATAGGATTAGTCAGGAAAAAATAAATGTAAAGAAACAAACATGCTAAATCCCCAAATTTTTAACTTCTCTAGTAATTCTAACCACTACTTAGGTAGGTCATGGTCCATAATGAAAATGCTACTATTCTAGGGTTATAAGGATGGAGTTTTCTCCCCGCTAAGATGATAACATGAGAATATTATTTATGTCGTAAAAGAAAAAAGTTATATAGCTTGACGATACGATATTACAAAGATAAGATAAGATTTCCTTCAAGCTTCATAAACATCCAAAAATAAGGCATACTTGACTAACAACTAAGATGTGTCGTTACCGTGATGAGGGATGTAGTAGAACAAAACCCCACCTGCAATTTTAGTAAGAAAAAGAGAATAATTAAAATCTCCAATACCATTATCAAAAGTTTTTCTTTTTGTGCAATCCTTATATAATAACTAAGGTGCCTCTTTTAGCTCGAAGCCATGGAAACCAATATCTAGCCCAACTTTAATCATTCCCTCAATGCCAAAGCTTCAATAATTTTTGTTTTTGAAATACTTCTGCATTTTTTAGTAACAACTACTTAAATTTTTCCATCTTTATTTCTAAAAATATTACCAACTCTACCACAACCAAAATTTTAAAGTAGTTTATACTCCACGCAACGTGCAAACTTAGTGTTGACTTCAAGTCAACCAGTGATACATAGTGGACTTTGAGATACATATTTGCCATCATGTCGAATAGTGCACAAAAAATTGAGAGGTGGATGCTTCTAAATCCAAAAATCCACCATGTATGGTCGGGGTCCAAAGTGGAAACTAGGTTTCCACTTCATAATGAATTCACTCATTGTCAAGGATCTGAACGCAAGGCGACTCATCAGGTCAGAAGTTCAAAACCTTGTTTACATTACATTCTGGCTAATGATGGCATCTAAAAAGGGTACATGCATATTCAACCATGTGGCAAGGTTTGGATAGGATAATCATGGAGGAGTCTCGAGCCAAGCACCCTTAAATTGAGTAACTCAGAGGTTGAAGCCTTGGTACCCTCGACTCCATTTAGAAAATATGCTGAGTAATCTTAGGAATGGTTCTACATGAGATCTATTATACCCCTCAGGCCAAATAAAGAGAGCTTTGTTCAAAACTAGTTAACCATCAACGATAGATCGAATAAGGTCAAATTGTGCCTGATTTAAGGCCGAATGGGCATAGTGATTTATGGGGTTCCTTTTGTCAATCTTGTAGAAGGATCACTATATGTTAGAAGACCTAGCAATTATCATAACATGGATAGTGAAGGATAGTTGGTGCCAAATATTGTTAATTATCAAAGAAGTAGAAAATTAAAGGTGGACATATGTCAGCACTAGAGAGGAATGGTTACCAAACTAGTTATAATGTCATGTATAAATGGTGAGATGTAACCTGAAGGAGGACCCATAGACAATCAAACATTGATTGTTATCTTTTCTTTACCTTTAATTTATCATTGTATTTATCTTTATTTTTTTTGCTCTAATTACCTTGCTTTTTTCTAGTTTATCCATAGTTGTTAGCATAGAATCGTGGCCACGTCTATAACCTACATCCTCCTCTTTTAAGTAGGTGGTATCATAGTAGTGAAAGTCCTTAAACGTTAAGACATCAAGATCCATTCTACAAATCATTCACTCTGTTTTCTTTTCGATTACTGACATTGATGGCATGCTTGTGCACTTACATGTACCATCGAGGATGTGCACCTTTCATCCCTCCTAGTGAAAAATCCAACAGCCAATGCATCTTCTCTAGCATGCTCGATGGGGCAGCTTGGGTAGCTATCATCATGCAACTGAGAAAGAGTATTGGTGCTCAGTCATCAGGACTACCAAAGAGTCCACTACACTATATCAAGGTGCCTTCGAGTTCTCATACTAGGCCATCTAGACTAGTTCCTCCAACTTCATAGGGAGTTGAAGTCTTCAGCGACCTAATTGACTCTACTCCTTTTGGGAAGCTTGACTTTGGAAGCCATGTTTCATAGGTAGAGATGATACATCCGTTAGTTGGTCCTCTAGAAATTATAGTCACACAGTTCAAGTTTTATATGAACGATAGCCGACACGACCTGTTGGAAGTAGTCACTAGCCAAGTGGCCACTATGTTAAGATCACTTGCGAAGTAATAGAAGAAATCCTCAACTTTCATAGTAGAGCAGTTCAAGAGGCTTGTTTCTATTATCAAGGGTAGTATCATGCGCCACAACATGCTTTGGTATATACTATGCAGAAATCAGATGATCATATTCTTATGGCAGACAAATTGCCAATCATTCTCTACAGTATGGAAGTGATGAGATCCTTGACTTCCAAAAACTCATAACCTATAAGAAGAATAAGGCCAAATATTGCCTTAGAAAGTCTTCAAGATTTATAGATTGAGCTGATGAGGAAGATACCTGATAAGAGAATGCAAAAGAAGTAATATTTAGTATTTATTTTTTTTTTTTTTTTTACCCGGGTAGCAAAGGAAGCAATATCTAAATCTTGATCTACACTCGACTTGATGTGGGATCAAGACCTTTCATCCCATTCTCGCCCATCGATTATCCCAGGGCATCCATTTGATTGCAATCTAATCAATTGTGCAAAAATCAAACCCTAATCTAATTTACTCTATCAAATTTAATAATTACAAGTATTTACTAAGCTAATTTTCAAAACAATTTTCCCCGGATGTACCCCTAGTTACCATGGGAAAAAGGAGTGCGCATCCCCGCGACTTCGCCGCTGACCGGCGTCCAACCAGACCACCCATGGCGGCCGCTCTTTCTTTTTTATTTTTTGTCCTCCCCTTTCTTCCCCTCTCGCTCTCTTCATAAAGCCCTCTCCTACTCATCCCCCCCTAAACAAAGCTCCCATGACAACTCTAATCCTCTCCGCCCTTCCGATTTCGACCTCCACCTATCCCTCCCTCTCCAAGAGCAGCGCCAAGAGCCCCATTCTCCCTTCCATCTCTTCTCTCTCGCTTCCCTCCAACCGCCGCAAGGCCAACCCCCTCGCGAGCTCTCTCCTCGGAGACCCTGGCCCTCTCTCTTCCCCCCGCGCGCCCACCACGCCTCTCTACCCGCGGCCTAGCCCTCGCTCCACCGCCGTCTTCTTCAGTCTCCCCACCGCGTAAATCCACCCTTCAACGCCCCCACCCCCTCTTCCGAACCCTGTTTTCAAGAATGACTCCTGATTGAATTTTTGATTTCTCATTCTTGCAGGAAACCGGAGAGAGCTTCGACCGAGAAGATCTCCAGGTGAGCCATTGAGATTCTTTTTCTTTCATGAGGGTCGTGATTGGGTAATGATGAGTACGTTGTAATAAATGGCTCAGGTGGTCGGCGAGGGCGATAAAGTCCTTTAACATGGCGGAACTGGAGGCAAGGAAGCTCAAATACCCCAACACCGGGACGGAGGCTCTCCTCATGGGTATCCTCGTTGAGGGTCGGTATTTAATTGCCTGGCCTTTCTAAGATTCATGGTCCCTAGTCTTCGTTCTCTATAATTCTGTTGATGTTTCTTGTTTCTAGTGATAAATTTGTTTGGACTAATTAACCTGCTTCAGTGATATGATGTACGATTATTTTTTCGCTTCTTTGAAGCTAGAACTATTTGTATGGAAATCTTTTCTTTAGAGATGGGAAGTCGTATACTGGAAATAACTATCTATTACAGATTGACTTTGGTAGTGCAAGTTGCTTCCGATTTGTTTCTATCGAGTTTATGTGTTATATTGTAGCGAGATCAAGGAAATTAATATCATTAGGATTTTCCTAGGCTTTCCCATTCTCTCCATGCAAAATATGGTACCTGCCCTGGTCATCTTTGCTTGGTTTATAAGTGGCAAAACCATCTCAATCAATTATTATATGCTTTATTCTAAGCTAATATTTTTGATTGTGTTAACTAAGGGCCTGTTTGGTATTGCTTTTGTTTTCTGTTCGGGCATTCCAAAACCCGAGAAAAAAATGAACTAGACTGGGCAACATATATGATGAAAGTCTTTTGTTTCTTGAAATTGTTTGTAATATCTCTAAAGCATTTGGAATCAAAGATTTTTTGCTTTCAAAAAAGCATGAAAGTAAAAGCAAGGAACATCAGAAGTTTTGTGCAAATGCTATCCTCGACATCAGTCTCCATGTGGTATTGTACTAATTTGCAGAGACAAACACAAAAGCAAAAATGGTGCCCAACAGGCCCTAAATGTTTCTAGTTTCTCATTACATGCATTCAATTGCTCTCAGTTTATTCACTGTGGTGGGAGGGAAGATTCCTCAATCCTCTTCTGACATGGAATCTGGTTGCTTAATTTGATAAGAATTATCAACCTATCTTCTTGCCAAGCACATATTCATAAAGCAGTCAATGAGGAATTATCAAAAAAAGATAAACTTGAGCAATGCCATCTCAATTTGTGCAATCTTCTTCAAAAGAAAGAGATTTTGTATTCTAAGTCGGTTGAAAAGTGTAGAGAGAATTTGGTTGCGTTTACACTAGAAACAATGTGACTTTCCAGATAGAGAGATCCATGGTCTGCGGAACCGGGCCGAACTGTCCGATTCGGCCTATATAGAGTTGACCTGGTAGGGGATCGGGTCGGTTCACCTCTTTTTTCGAAACCGGCTCCGAACCCGCCAGAGCCAATTTCTAACCGATAGGAGCTGGCTGCAACTGGTTGCGAACTGCTCGGACTTGATCCAAACTGTCCGGTTTCGTGTGGAACCGGTGTGAACTGTCCGGTCCGCATCGAGTCAGACCGGTTCCGAACTGACCCTCCATCCTCCTCTTCCTTTTGCTTTAAAAGATGATTGAAAAAGCTCGAGAAGTTTCTCAGGCCTTTTCAACCTATTCAAACACTCCTCCCCTTCCCCACGGCAAAAAATACGCTGATTCAACACAGTTGAAGGAGGATCCAACCCTAAATAAGGTATGCTTTCTCTTTTCTATCTCATTTTTTTTATTTTTTTTGGATGCAAAAAAATACCTTAAAATTTGCAAAATAAAGGGAGATCATGCCAAAATTTTTGATTTTTGCTTGATTTTATGATATAATATAAATCTATTAGATAATCTACACGATGACATAAAAATTTTTAGTTTTTAGATTATATATAATGTTTAAAAATTAAAAATATATTTGCATATAGGAGACAGGCTCTTTGAGGTCATTTAGGAGGACACGATGCAGCTGCGCATGACCTCGTATATGTAATAGAATCCATAAATATATTAAGTTCTGAGTCGTATACTGAATCCTATTATCCGCAGCCACAGGCAGCCAATGACTCATATGGATGTGAATATAGATAGGGTTCATCTGAGCTATCGCTACTATCCTACGCAGTTCGGAGCATCTTACGGATTAAATTTTGCTGCCTGCATATTCGGATGGGCGGGCCTCTCCACAGCCGTATTATCAGCCAGAGGTTATCTCTCAGAACCAGAGCTTCACTGAGAAATCCGAGAGTGCTTATAATTCAAAATACATTCCTTATGGGATAATTATACAAGACTACAATAGTGCTTGGTTAGAGGGGTGGGTTGATGTGTTTTCTGACTATGTTAATGGTCCAGATATCTACGAGAGACATTGCTACTCGAAGAGATTTTAGATATCGGTATGTATGTTGTATTATAAATTTATGTAATTGATTGTAATATTTTATATTTTCTATCTTACTAGTTAATTTTAGGATATTTCATTCATATTGCTTCTTGTTGCATGCAACATCTCACAAATTATTTTATGTTTTGTATTAATTTAAAATAACAAGATGCATTATTTAGGTTAAACCAGGATTAAAAAATATAAAAAAATCAAATTATACTTAAAATCATTGAAAAAGTTGAAAAATTGATTACTAATTATTCAAACTTGAAAAACTTAAAAAAAATGGGCGTGCCCGTTCAAAAACCGGCACACCTAAGCGTATTGTGTCAGTATGTTATCACACCGGTACCGTACCGACTCGTCCGCCGACTGGTACGGATTTCGGTACTAGTTCGGCGGATCTTAGAGAGATATTTTCTTTTTGTTTCTCTAGAACCCCATGTGCATTCCTCTAGTGCTACTCCTTCATTTGACTGGCCCTTCCCTTGCCCATCTTTCTTCATTTTTAATTCCCTTAAACTTGAAACAACTCCTCTCTACCAAAGGATTGATCCTTTTCAGCTGGTGCCCTCATTAACTTTCTGCATGCTTCTGTAGATGATTAATTTTCCATTCTTTGGCTTTCTTGTGTTGGCCTTGAGGCCTTTCCTTATTGTGGTGGTCAGAAGTGCAAGTATGATCATTTACGCCATCTGATCAAATAGCCTATTGTCCAAGCAACAATGTTTAGTGGAAACAGGAAGAATATGGCATCAATTATTCTGTTGATGATCTTTTCTAAATAATAGAAAGGCAAACATTAAGAAATTTCAGTGGATGAGTAATTGACCATATACAATATACAACATGGTATAAGTTGGAATACTTTTCTACCATTAGTTCAAACTTGTAAACAAACTCTTTTGACTATGTTCATTGAAATCCCATTGTCAAAGATGGTCATGGATTGAGCTTAGTGTGGAACATACTTATGCATTACAAATTTTCCCCTTTCTCTGTAAAAGCCACTAAAATCTGCTTAAAAAGAGCAGAACTCACTCATGCTCTTTTTGGATCTCTGCTTTTTACTATGTGTAGGGTCTTGTAGAGAGTCATAATTTTCATGCTTTTGCTCATGTTCCTCATTTGCAATGTTGGAGGTATCAGGTAGGAGCAAATCAATGTGAAGTTTTCCCATCCTTTGCACTTAAAACATGCAATTATGTTCATTTCCGTTTTTGAAGCATCTTATATCTTGGGCCACTTTCATCAGGTCTTGAATTTGTGTCAATAGGGTACCTTGGTTATTGCCCTTGTTTATAGTGAATAGGTGACACACGTTGTACCATATAAGGGCCAATAAAGATGAAATCCTATATCTTAAAAAATACACAAATTTAGTTGCTCTGTTGTTCCAGAACTCTTCTATATTAAATAGATCCTCACAAAAAAAAATGTTAACCTTACCAGATATGCTTCATCAGGATTCCAAGTATGTGATGCTGCCAACAAATGCATTTTTAAGATTAACCTTCAGTTCTTCCCAAGCAGAGTGAGTAGTTGGTTGCTTATTTCCAAGCGACAGAAAGTAATTGATCAGACCTTTACAGCTGGTTTTCCACACCATATTGTGAGAGACACGGTTTTCATACTTACTGGAACTAATATCCTATACCTATATTAGATCACACTATGTGGTATAATTCATTTTTCCTATGCAAACAATTTTGAACCACACCTTTTTATGAATGCCCGTTGTCAACCATATTTTCTTTTTGTTTCATTTTGAGAAGCAGGAAGGTGAAAAACTCGCACACCTCTTCTATTGTTTTTTTGATGAATGTCCCTTCATCTCCTCCTCCCTCCATCCCTCTAGATTTTCTCGCCACCCGTGGCCATTAATCCAACCGCCAGCCTTGCCATTCCGTACATTGACGAGCAGCAGCTCCTAGGTCCCTGGACTTTGCCTCTAATGCCATCCTACTCTTCCTCTTCGTCTAGCTGGGACACAGATGAACCACCTAGACCTCTTCAGCTAGTTCTTCACTGGCAGCAACGCGGCAACACTTGCAACCATAGCCAGTGCTACCGGTTCTCATCGCTTGGCTCTTCAACACCATGTTAGCTCCATTCTTGAGATCCTCTATTGCAAGTGGCAACGGTGGAAGTGGAGGATGGAGTAAAAAAATAAGTTGAATAGTAACACACCGCCCTTGGCAGGCTCATCCATGCTGCCTCTTCCCTCCTTCAATCTCTCATGGCCTCCTTCCTCTCCTTGCCCTTGGTGGCAATGGTAGCGGAGTACTATATCTGACAATTTCCCCTCCTCCCTGCAACGGTCGTGATAATGCCTAATAGAAGTCCTATTTTTATCAGGAAATCCTGACCTGTCGATTTTGGCAACGAGCAATAATGGGGCTGGCATTGTGAGGACTTCTAGGGCTTCAAAGAGAGGAGAAAAGCGGTTTGGGATGGTTCCAATGGTAGGATTGGTGGTTGGAGGTGGTGGAGGGCGGCTAGAGCTAGAGGGAGGGATAGAGGAGACAAAGGGGGTTAGTATCTCTTTCCAAAGAGCGAATGATGTGGGGCTTAGAACTAATGGAGCCTCCTTGTGCTCCATCTATCTCATCTCAATTGGTGCTTTGAGATTCTCAAATATACATATGGCATGTTGTAGAGGGTCCTATTAAGATGCATTATATAGGACCCGATATAGAATTTTTATTCAGAAAATCTTTTGGATAAGGATTTATCTTCTACTCCCTTAAAACCCCAAAACCATTGTTTTCTTCCCTCTTAGATAGCAATAGAGATCCAAGATAATATTTAGTAAGTGGTTGAAGGGCATAGGAGGGGTTAGGATAGGATATGATATTATCTTTTTGTTGAAAAAACATAAAAATAAAATGTTTGAGCACCAGTTCATAGTTTGCATGAAAACATTGATGTGTGTCACTGTTCATGCACGAAACAAAGACCACCCTTTTTTTGTGCAAGCAATGCGCTAAGGGCTGCTTTAAGTGGACTAGAGAATCCACAATTTGGATCGCATGATCCAATTTTGGATTGTTCAGCCTTCACTTATTGCAATTTCATGATCCGATCCAGGTTATTTTCCCCTTTCTAATCCAGATCATACAATTTGGATTGTGGATTGCATGATCTTAACTTCATTGGTGATTTTCATATTTCTTGATCCATTATGAGATCCTTAATAGTTTGTAGTTTGAAAGTTGTTCATTAAGCATATAAGAAAAATTTACATAGGCAAAGAATTGTTGGATGCATCATTGCCTTGGTATCATCCTTTGTGTCACCTAGGATACTTCTCTTCAAGAGATTTTCTGCCAGCTCTTGTGTAGGGTGATGCAAGATGCTTCTAAAGGTACAGAGTTTATGGAATTAGTCTTTTATTTTCTTCAAAATTCATATTACTAGTGTCGTTAATAATATACCAGGATTGGAATGTAATATTTAAATTACAACTGTGCTGGGAATGCTTTTTTTTTTGGTTAAAAAATAGGAGGGGAGGGAGAGGGACCAGCCCACCCACGTAGCAGCCCCACTACTGGGCCCCCCTTCCACCAGAAAATGTTCGATACAGGTTGCAGGTTTCGCATGCCTTCTCCGACCCGTGGGCTCACCTCACTGGGCTCATTGCCTCACGTGTGGGTACGTCACCCCAGCGCTACCTCGATACAGATGGAAGGAAAGCATATCTGCTAACGAGCCGTCCGGGCGTGGGGCATCCGGTCCCCTAACTTAATCGACGTCCGCGCGTTTCGAACCCGAACAACTCGGGTGGAATTATCGCCCCCTTGCCACCAGGCTACCACCTTGGTGGTGTTGGGAATGCTTTTGGTATTCTTATATCTGCAAGAAGAGGGTTATAATGATAAAGTGGTCTTGAGTGAGAGTTGACATGGTTTCAACCATGGTCGGTAGAACCATTTCGAACCGGATGGTTCCGCCAGTTTCGAGCCGTATCGATGGCTCACCGCTATGGTTCGGACTGTAAAAGTAGCTTGCTGCCGGAGGCCGGGAAGGAGAAGGAAAAGAGAGAGCGAGTGGAGGGAGGGAGGGAGAAGGAGAGACGATAGATGCCGGCGGAGGGCCGGGGGGGCGGTAGAGGCCGCGGCAGCCGAGGTCGTAGCCGATTCTCCTGTTTTGAACGAAACAGGGGTCCGACTGCGGCTAAAAAATTTTAAAATTTTTAAGTGAAGTCAAATCGATTTGCTGACTTCACTTAAAAATTTCAAAATTTTTTAGCTGCGGCCGGACCCCTGTTTCAAACGAAATAGGAGAACCGGCCACGGCCTCCGCCGGCGTCCACCGCCTCTTCTCCCTCCCTCGCTCGTTATCTTTCTTTCTCTTTCTTCGGCTCTGGGAGCATGCCCTCTCTCGGTACGGGCCCGACATGGTCTGTACTGAGTCGTCCTGCCGGAAAACTGGTACGGTGCCTGGTACTGATTCCTCCGATCTTGGTTTCAACTTTAAATGTCTACTTCCTTAAGGCATGATAGTTTTATAAATTGAAAATTGGTTGCCAATATGATTGAATTATTTGTATTCATCCATGCCACATGGAAACTCAGAAACTGTTTTCCTTATTACGAAGTCAGTCTACAGCCTAAAGCGTACCCTCTATCATCACTCTTACTAATTTACTGTTAAATCTGCTTGATTTATTGGCCTAAAATCTTTTTATTTTGACCCGTTACCAGTGTACATTTTGGAATTTATAACCCTTGTCTGCGGTACAAATTTTGTTTAGTGAACAATCAGCATTTAGCTCCTTTATGTGCTACCCCTTTTTGAATGATCATGTAGTATTCTGCTATTACTTTTGACTTAATCACATGTAATCACATGTAATATTAATATAGGATACTAATATGAATACTGAAAAGAATATTGCATAGTAGGAAGCATTTGCTTTTCTCTATATAATAGATCATCAATATAAATGATCCCTAACATCTTCATCCATGCTTTTATACTGGAAGCTTTCAGTTTTCATTTGTTGCTTCATTGTCAACCAAGGTCTGCCGAACCGGTATCAAACCGAATCGGTAGGGCGTGTCGGTTCACGGACCGGCACGCTCCATTTTTTTTGGGAGTTCTCAAAAGAATTTAATTGGTAATCACTCTTTTCAAACTTTTCTATGAATTAAGTCTAATTTGACGTTTTTTGATGTTTTTTAAGTCTTTTTGATGTTTCTATGATTCTAGTTTAACCTAGATGATGCATTTTATTACTTTAAAATAATACAAATCATAAAATGAACAACATAAAATTTTTTCAAATCAAGTAGTGATGTGAAAATTAAAAAAAATATAATCAATTACCTACTTTTAAAGTCCAACAGATAATTCCATTTTTTAAGTGAAGTTGATAAATCTCTTGCTGACTTCACTTAAAAAACAAAAAAAAATTTTAGCCACAGCCAGACCCCTGTTTCGTTCGAAATAGGGGAACTGGCCGCGACCTCTGTTGGCCTCCGCCATCCTCCTCCGGCCCTTCCTCCCTTGCCCACTCTCTCTTTCTCTTTTTCTCTCTCCCACGGTGCCGTGCTCTATCTCGGTAGAAGGCCAGCATGGCCCGTACCGAGTAGTCCTGCTAGAGAACCGGTACGATGCTCAATACCGGTTCCTCCGACCTTGGTATTAATTATGTCCACCAACCACTATCCTTGGTTGGACTGAAACCCATCATAAAGATACCTTTAAAGCCTGTTTTGGTTGTTGTAGTTTGTCTTTCAACAAATTCAGCCTTAAGACAAAATACTGTAAAAGGGCCCTCCAACGGCATTTAACTTACAGGAATTTGGTTAGCTTACAACAATCCAAACATTGGAAAAGGGTCACCACCTGCAACTAGGTTCACTTACACCCAGTTGCACGTATCCAAACGCATCCTTAATCATTTGGGTCTGTATTTTTTTCCCTGTTTTTACTAGTGATTGCGAATGTATAGCTAATGATCATTGTGTAAGTCTTATTGCCCTTTTCTCTTGCTTGCAGGAACCAGTAAAGCAGCAAATTTTCTACGTGCAAATGGAATTACCCTTTTCAAAGTTCGTGAGGAAACTGTGAAGTTGCTTGGAAAATCTGACTTGTACTTTTTCAGTCCTGAGCATCCACCATTGACTGAACCAGCCCAAAGAGCGCTTGACTGGGCTGTTGATGAGAAACTGAAATCAGGTTATTCTGATTCTTTATAGCTTAATTCTTATCATGATTTCTGAATTAGAGTATATCATTGGTGCCATTTGCTTTATTTTATGATACTATTTTCTCTCAGAAGCAATGTATAGAACTACTTGTAGGATTGATTGGGTCATCGTATCTCTTGGTACACATTAGATAACGAACCGGGAGGACACCTGCTGTCCACTCATTGAAGGGAGTAAGAAGTCTGCTGTTAGATAAGCAAATTCTGGAGATCAATCTACCATGTTTTGGTGCTCTTTTTGGAATTTCTAATGATATAGTTAAGAATACCTATGATGCCATTAAGGTGAATTTCGAATGCATGTATGTCTGGGTGAGACAACGAAGTTTATTAGTGGTGACTTAACTACTGTAGCTTGGAAACTTAAAGAGATAGGCCAGCCCCTATTTTATAAATGACTTGAAGTGGCTTGACACTGAAATATCCTCCCACTTTAATAATTCAATCATCATTTCATGCCTACTCGAGGCTCTACGAAGAAATACAAGCCATTGCATCATGCCTTGGTAACATAACTAAATAGCTAAGCATAGATAAAAAAGAAATAATCAAAGGTTAAAAAAAACTAAGACCTAACTGACAGCTCAATCAATTAAAACTCTATTCTCTTGTTTAAAGCCCTTAATTTTTATTGGGAGTTCTTGGTCGCCAAGTCTCCAATTCACAAGCTTGACGATAATCTTCTGGAAAAAGAACTTTAGAGTTGATGACCATTAACAATGATTTTAAATCTTGAAATTGTGAATCTGTCCAGGTAATTTCCCTGGCTTTGGAAAATATGGTAGAGCCTTATCCAACTTGGGAGGGGTGTGTGATGTATGATAGGGTTCAGTAGGAATATTTAGGATCCTCTGTCATGTTGAAATGACAATCATCTGATATTTTTTCAATCTCTTTCTTCTTCTTAGGAAAGTGGTATTCATAGACGGGTTGGCTAGGTAAGGTGGGAGATGGTGGTTGAATGGTGGAAGAAGTGGATGGTCAAAAATAGATTATCGGCCATGGGGGATTTCTTGTGCTTCTTGATAGAGAAAGATTTTCTACATAAATTGTGAAAGTTAATTTCTATCAAAAAGTAACTCTAGAACTCAAGGCACTAGCATTGATTTTCGGGATGATCTATGGGCTTGCCTTGTTGGTGTGGAATTTTCAGTACAGGCCCTATTGATGGATTTCAAGGTGAGTTTAGATTCATTATCACAGATACAAAACTTCAAGTTTGTTGTTTGAAGATGTGGACCAAAAAATTCCAATGATGATCGATGGCTTTACTCGAGTTAAAATTGCAAGAGATGGAGTTTGCTCCTCTTGAGCGGATAGATTATCTACTTCTCTCGACATCAAAATTAATAATAGGGTATCCAAAATGAAGTTCTACATTGTTGATCATGATCCATACTACAAAAAAAATGCCTAGAAAACAAATTCACGTGTTTTGGTGGTCTTTAACCTATGCATCATGTGGATACAAAAATGAACGGCTAAAATGTTATGTGACCATGTTTTGCTATAACCTAAGCATTAAAACCTAGTAAATCTTTAATCTATATATGATTTAATATGTGTAGTTCATGATCAATATGGTGGATTCCCAATTTAAATGCTTTATCGTGTTTGTGTGCATGTATAACTATTGTGTGGGTGCACACACACCCTAATAAGGCTGTAACCAGATGATAGGGTTCTGACACTGATGATCCGAGCTGTTGGATATCATTTGCTCCCTATGAACTATTTACACGAAAATATTCGATATGGAGACTCCTAGCCTATGCATCGAATGGTCAAAAATAGATAGTTTAAATAAAATACAAAACAATACATCTTTTTTGACCAACTCGATGCATAGGCTAGAGATCTCAAAATCATGTGATTTTTGGTGTGTAAATAGTATAAATGTAGTAGGTCATATCTAGTATCTCAGATTATTGGTGTTGAACCTTTATCACCTGGCTAGGACCAACCTTATTTGTATTGGCATCCAAATAATAGCTGTATATATGTGTATTTGGTTGTGTGCGCATGTGTATGTGCATGTGTTTGTGTGTCAGATGCATGTGTGTGTGCATGTATGTGTATGAGTAAAGTTATAATACACATAAGGTGCAAAAAAGCCTTTAAACCTACTACTAAATTCAATGTTAATGATTGGAAAACAGAAATTTGAATTCCTGGATGTGATCTAGAAGGCCTAAAATGTTTACTTACAAACAATCGTATCTTTTGGCGTCCCCTAGATTATGTACCAACTCGTCTGACTATCAACTCACGGTATCATTCCATTACAACTACCTACTTGGGGTGCCTTGATGCATAGGATAGGGGTTTCCAAAATATATGATTTTTTGTAGATATTTTAGGTATCTAGATCATATCCAAGGGTTTAGATTTCCATTTTTCAACTATCAATATTGAATTTAATGGTAGATGAACTCCTCTTTCTTTACACCTTGTGTGTAATATAACTGCACCAACATATATGTGCATGTATGTGTAGGGATGGACTACATTGCTCTTGTGAGAAGAGTATATCTACTTCTCATTCAACTGAAAATCTATACCATTTATCATGATCTATACTATTAAAATATCTAAAATAAAAAATCATGCATTTTGGTGGTCTCTAACCTTTGCATTAAGTGGACATAGAAATGGACCATTTCTCTTGTGTCATCTTGCTAAATTACATGATGAAGCATATAGATTGAGAAACCACCTTATTGATCATGATCTACATATGTTAAAACATATATAAATTGAAACTCAATATATTTTATAGTTTAGATCATAACAAAACTTGGTCTCATATCATTTTAACTGTATATTTATACAATCATTTGATGCATAGGTTAGAGACCATCAAAATATGTAATTTTTGTTTTATGGTCATTTTTAGTGGTATAGATCAAGATAAACGGTGTGGATTTTCGTTTTGGGGACCATATTATTGATTTTAGATTTGAGAGGAGTAGATATCCTTTCCACTCAAGAGGAGTAAAGTCTATCTCATATATGTGTCTGTAAGGAGGTGGAACAGGATCTGCTTGACTAGATTTGAAGTCTTATCCAATTAGGTGAAATTAGAAGTCGGAGGTCTGACACTGATAATCCAAGTTGTTGAATGTGATATACTATTTTTAAACTATTTATATATCAAGAAAATTATGTAATCTAGAGACCTCGAACTTGTGCACCTAGTGGCGAGAGAGCTATATTAGTAAGAAGGTGCGTACCATACCATACCGACCCATATCGCATTGAACCCGTAATGTACCGGTATAGTACTCGATGCCAAGATTGCGGACGAATAGTAGTCAATAGAAGTTCTAGTCACCAAATTCATATTCGTTAAATAACTACTGCTTAGCTTAATTAGATCGTATAAAATAAGCAAGCGGGTTCGGGTAGTTAGTCCTATTGGAAGGTAAGAAGTTCGGGTGGTAAGGGGCAGGTTGATATAGGAGGCCATATTTTAGATAAAAAAATGGTCTTGCTCATTTCCCATCAAGGAATGGAGATTGGGTTGGTGTTGGAAGGGATGAAGGTTTCTCTCGATAGTTGCTTGCACACATGCATATACAGACCCCTTTTTTTGTGTCTTCTGTTTTCTGTCTCTATGATTTTGGATTTGGCAGTTGCTTACTTAACATCTTTGCTATGCTGTTCCAGTTTGTTGCTTCAGTGGGCCATCCCAAATATACTGCTGTTGTCCCTTTGCTCCTATATAACATATGCCTTTTCTCTCTCTTCCTTTTTTCATGAATAATTGACAATTATGTTTATGAAATTGCCATTTATGAAGATGTTTATTTAATTGAATTATAACATTCTCTATTTGTCTGATGCCACCATGTACATCTCACTTGAGAGTCCACAGCCTTGACCATGATTTGTTACACCCATGAAAATCAATTCTTTTGGTGGCTTCTACTAATGCATTAAATGATGAGATAATGGATGGGTTTTCCATAACCTGACAGATTGTTCCATTTGATTCAAAATTTGGAACTCTTACAATACAGATATGAGGAGTGGGTTTTGAGGAAGTTAATTCATTTCTTTTGGAAGCATCTGAATGAACTAATATCTGGTGTCATGGGAAATGAATTCCCATCTTTTCAGTATTTTGTTTTAAGAATACATGATGTTCAAATGCAAGAGATGACTTCAGCGAAATTGTCAACTACCAAGAAAGGAAGGAATCATTAGAATTGAGTAATAATTGCCCTTGGTGTAATGTATGGCTGCTTCATTTGGGAGGTTCCTAACATGCCAAGAAGCAGTTGTATGTGTTCTTCTGGAGTGCATCTGGCATATCAGGTCAAAAGTTTCAGCAACTAGGAATGGAAAGGGCTGACATTTGGTCCACATGTTAAAAAATTGAGTTAATCATGACCAGTAATGTGGATTCTTAAGATAGATGGGCTATCGGCACCGTGGCAGCTTTTCACAGATGTATTGCAATGACAGAAATATTCGGGTTCAGAATGCCTGCAGATTGGTCCAAGATATTATGCATCACTATCAAAGAACTTGTCTCATACTTTAGAGTTTTTTGAATTCCTGTCTCATTTGTTTGGGTTGGTTCTGTAAATTCTCTTTCACAATTTATTCATATAAAGGGCTATCATCACTGCATCACTGTCCTACCATCAACACAGACCACTTTTCTCTACGTCCTTTATGTCTTACTTTACATTAGATTATCATATTCCTTATTTGTCTTGACCATGTAACCTCAAATGTAGGTGATGATGGAGAGATAACGACAACACATTTGCTTTTGGGCATATGGTCAGAGAAAGATTCGGCTGGTCACAAGATATTGGCTTCCCTAGGTTTTGATGATGATAAAGCTAATGAGCTGGCCAAGCGTGTAAGTTCTACATCCATCTTCTTTCTAGAGAACTAGTTTTTTAATTGTCAACCATGACATGATTCTCCTGACATGCAGGCCAATGAGGATGCGGTCATGAACTATAAATAGATGTGAAGCAAAATTCCGTAATGGCATATGGTTTTCAAATTGGATGCTCAAAGACCCTCCCATTCAGCCAGCCATTTTCTGGAAAATTTCATTGTCAATCTGCTTACAAGGTGTATCATGGATTTAGCCACCTATACAGTGGTAGGGTGTGTTGAAGGAATCTCCATGCTCCCAGACTGGAATTTTGTTTCTCAATCCAACTTATTAGGGCATCTGCAAAGTGTATGATTCTGCATCTAGTCCCCCGGTATTGTTGTTGCCAGCCTCTCACATTTGGCCCTTGCATTGTTGAAGATGATATTTTGTAAATCAAAATCCAATAGCATCTGGTTGTGGTTTGCTTCAATCTTCAATATTCATATTGTCATTGCTTTTTTATGGCTTCTAGCTAAGCTTTCGGTGGTCTTGGATGAAAGAAATTGTCATGAACCTGAATTGCTGCATTGAAGCACCAACCTTAATGGCCTTAAAATGATGATTTTTTATTTGTTCCAGTCTTGTTTTGGATGGCAAACTAGCACCTTTTGTGGGGAAATGAGATAGCATCTTTTGTCTTCAATCATCAGAAAATTGAGATAGTTTCAAATTGCCCTTTGTGAAGAGTGAAGGGTTCCTTCCAAGGGTGAGGAAGGAGGCTATATGTGGAACTGGAAATAGTAAATGAACTTCTGAACTAGGTGGTGGCTGGAAACGTGGGGGGTTTATACCTGGACCAAAAGTATTACTTGGTCCGATAGGTATGGTACAGAATATCTACCGGATCTTGTATTTAAGAGGATTGGATTTGTGCATGCCATGTGTAAACTCGACTAGGTTGATGAACTTGTTTAGACTTTCCTTGTCAGTCTTGTCAATGGACTGCATAAAAATTCAGATGATTGATATTACAGACATTTGTGAAAAAATATTTGAGAGAAATAATCTTTTTTCTTTTGTTTGTAAATAAATCTTGTCTTTAGAATCCGATGCTAACAGGTATGATCCCTCTTAAAAATCACTCTTTTAGGCCTTTCAACCAATCAATGCCCTCGGGAAGGGTAGCTTTTGCTAAAACCCTTGCAGTGTCTTGAAACTTGGCTTGAGATATGAAACTGAGTATTTATAGGTGCCCCTGTTATTTCCAGTGAGACTGCCTGATAATAGATTCTTTCCTCCGGAGCTCATCTTGCTTGTTTTGCTCGCAAGAAGCCAATTAATTATCTTGGTGAAATAAACTAATTATCCAAGTAAAAAATAAGTTATTCTATCTTCTGAAACCAACAATTTTGATATTACATGATAATTCTGTCTATTATGGATGTAAAGCCCCAGGGATCAACAAACCACAGTGAATTTCTAATAATAGAAATAATACTTTCAAACAGCATCAATATATGGCACTGTGAATTTGTAAGTCATGAGGTATTCAATGGGCAAGCACACAGCCCATGATCTATTCACAGAAATTTCATACTCTGGAATAGTTTGAAGAATCATCTTGTCAATGAAACTTTAAAGATATTTGAAGTCATTTTGAGTAACTTTAAGAGTATTGGCTAAGGTCTTAAAATCTCGTTATATCAATTGTTTTGGCGAGCAGCCAAGACCAAGATAAATCGTGATCCTGATTTATCGCAGCCAATATCGTAAGCGGAAAAATTTCGAGCGAACTGAGATTTTTCAGGACCTTGCTTAATAGTGCTGCTTCCCAATACAACTCTTTTCACAGAGCGTACCGGTCTCCCATGGCAGATAGGGACCGCACTATGGTGTTCTGAGCGGGGAATGAAAAGAGTGGGATGAGGCCTTTTCTCGATAGTGGTTTCAGACTGGGATATCGAAATCATAGAGTATTAGAGTATTCGCTAATTAAAAAAATCGTTTAAGGAAGTATGAGACTGATTGAAAAATATAGATCGATATTGGATTTTACTGGTTTATATCGGCTAAAATCATAGAGTCTAAGATTTTCTATTGGAAGGTATTGGATACTAATACAAATCTTGTTCAAGGCCAAGATGAAAACCTTCGGTATTGGCATCCCAATTGGATCCAACCAAACTTGATGGCCTGACTGCTTCAGACCTGCTTAACTTCATGCTATATAAAGACTGGAAAATATGCTTTAATCTCAAGTGCTTCCACTCTGCAAAGCTGCCAAAAAAAAAAAATTATTTGCTTGCTGCTATGCACTCAAAGGTACATTTCTCATCAACTGATCATAGGTGGTGGCAGGTGGTGGCGTAGAATGCTTCATTGGCTTAATATGGGAAGCTCCCACAGCCTACAAATATTATGTCTTCATTAAGAAAACTTGTGAACCAATCTGATATGTTCTGATGAGATGCCAATGTCTCACTCAGTCCGAGGATGCAGTTGGAAGGTCGCAGTCAACACTCAGCTGAGGCTGGCATCATTCTGTTGTCAGACTGAGGCTTGAACCTACTGATGGATTGAAGCACTGATTACAAGCAGACTTAACCAAACCCTCAACCAACAATTGGCTCTTCTAGAGATCAAGGAAAAACCAATCAATTTTTTTTTTTTTTTTTCTCTTAGTGTTGGGACTTGAATGCACTTTGAAGTCCATCGTAATTTTTACATGGTCTCTTCAAACCCAAGGCTGAACATGGACGTCTCCCTACTTTTATTAAACAAACATGAGCCATTTTAGGTGATCCTCTCAGACTTAATCCGCAAGTAGAGTAACTTGCATATTAGGTTGGCTGTATTCATTTTGTCCTTCAAACCTTGAATTTCTTTTTTTACTATAAGTGTTACCATTCACGACGGACAGAAGAAGGAGGAGAGAGAAGAAGAAGAGGAGAAGAAAAAGATAGAAGAAAAGGGCAATTCAATATTCTCAAACTCAAAAATGCAAACTATATTGTCAATTAACACAGTAATGAGTTTATATAGATAATCTAAAATCTAATAAGAATTCGTATAAAAATAAAATACTGGAGTCATCATAAAATTTTAGTCCTATAGTCCATATAAAAATAAAATTTTTTGATTTGTAAATAAAATAATTTTTTTTAATTTCTATATTTGCGCTTAACAGAAATACAGCTTGATTTCTTATAAAACGGTCCTCCGTGAGTCATTACGTGCAGAACTTGTATATCTTTCTCATCTCTACTACGCTTACCTTGACTACTGAAGTGGAAAACTTCGTAGGAAAAATATGAAAACCTAACATGGTCGGGTTGAAGATAGCGTCTCGAGGAGTACCTATAAAATTGACTTGCATGCAAATTAAATCTACCCATGCGATGTGTTTCCCACAGTTCATCTTCCAGGTTACCACGGAATTATCAAAGTAATGTGCACAGCTTTCCATGACTAAAGAATTAGGTTTCAACCTGGGGGTATTTGTTGAGCCTTTAGGTGGTTGGTAGGGCCTTCCATTAAATTCATGCCATGGGAAAGGAAGGTTGGTTTGGTCCACCAGATTCTTCTCTTGACTCCTCTTCCATTTACGACCTCCTCCAAGCCTTTGTTTATTAGAACCATTAGTATAAGCACCAACACCAGTCCCCTTGCCCCAAGCTAAGGTGACATCCTGTAATTAATTATCTATTCCCCTCCACCGAAAATCTGGGGAGAAAGTCGTATAAGTAATCTCAGGTTGGTGATTCCCATGCGCTGACCGCACGAATGGGGAGAAGAAAACATCCCAAGGGGTCCCACCTTGAATGCAACTTTTGGGTTTATACTGATCTTTAGAATGTGGACAGCCCACCCTCTCATTCCTCCATCTAGTTTTGCTCCAAAAGCTCCTTTTGATGCCTCTGGAGCTCCTAAAGCCACAAGACCAAGATTGAAAGCAGTTTGTTGAACCAAGCCAGTCTAACTTGGACCCTTTTTTCTTTTCTTTTCTTCTTGTTTTAAAGTGGTTAGGATCATAACATAGTGATATTAGATTAAATTAAACTTGGAAAGATCAAATGGACCGACCATGCCAAGTTAATGAAAGAATATATTCAAAAAATTTAGTATGTGTCCTTAAGGACCTGCAATGAAACCTAATTGGATTAAGATACGAGTTGTCGACATCGAATACCATTAGGCATGCATGAGTAAGGCCTCCTAGGGTAAATCTTTTAGAAATCTAAAACTGAATATTTGAATCTTAAACTAATTGATTCATGTGTGGATTGTAATTATAATCCAAAGTATTGATCAATATTATGGACCAAAGGTTGATCTAAGGTCATCAGAGGCTGACTTCTGCTTGTCTACATATGCAGCAAATAATACCTTTCTGGTGAAACTCTATGCAAATAGAAGCTTTTGGGACTCCCTTGTGGCTAAAATGAAAAGGTGGAAATCTTAGATCTACCCTTAAACATACTTAGCATATAATGTCACCCCAAATAGCATGCAAGACGTGCATATAAGTTATGTAGCCTTTCTTTTCTATTAAAATTTCTCCTTGATGGGATGAATATTGGTCATCCCAACCTCAGGTTGATTCGACTACCTTGACCTCAGTTCTAGCTTAGGTAAATGAGTTCGATATGGATCGAGATGCCATTATGGCCGGTCTGGACTCTGGAGCGAGAATAATGATGAAGTCATTGATTGAATGGCAATAATGGCATCAGCAACAGTTCCATTAGTACAATAGTTCGACGCAGTTATCTTCAAGCATTAACTAAGGCGAGCCGTTACTATGTGGTTAATGCACGGTCAGTTGTTATCATGCAATTACAACATTCCTTGATAAACCAAATAACAAACACTAATTTCATTCTATATGTAGGAATAATTCGGGGACCCTCAGGCAAACAATCTTAGACTTCTCTCTACACATTGTTTTCTCTCTCCCACCATTGTCTACATCTCTAACTTAAGCATCGGAGCGTCTCCGAACAGAAACCTTCTGGCAAGTAGATATTTTTGTAGGTTGATCCTGCATTCCATCTTAGTTTCAACCGATCTCAAATCATCTCGGCTCTATTCGACCTCAGCACATTGCACGCAGAGTTTGAGGTCGGTCCAAAATTTAGTAGCAACTCTCTCTAAAATATTGTTTATTTTAAAAGAGACAATAGAGCAACATGGAGACCTCCTGCTTGCTTGGATGTTAAAGTAAGAAACTTGGTTCAAACTTCGCCATCGTTAGTATCGGGTATATCTGAGGATTCACCATCTATAATACTTTTTTTCTGGGGGTAAAGTAATCTCTTTTATTAAAATTTAAAGAAATTTAAAATTTAGAAAAAAAATCGAGAAAGTCATCCATTAGCGGCCTTGTTTTCGTATTTCGTCTCCCAATTTGTCATCCACCTTCGACAACAAAGTGAAAGAGAAAACGTACCCGAGACGGCGAAGAGTGCTACACGTGGCAAGATGTGGGTCCCATCCCTGCTTCCTCCTCGCAACACATAGCAAGGACAGAAGCCGGACGGCGCGGTGATGCGCCGTTACCCCCCGTTGAAGTAGTGGTGGCGACTGAACTCTCTCTCTCTCTCTCTCTCTTTTTGACAGGAAATAATTTTTAATCGTCGTTAGAGAGAGAGAGAGAGAGAGAGAGAGAGAGAGAGAGAGAGAGGGGGGGAAAGGAAAAAAAAAGAAAGAAAAGAAAACTCGAGCGAGGACGACGCGTTGGAGCGAAACGGTACGACCGCCCCAATATTATATTGCGGCCTTTCTGAAATAAACGGCGGGAGGAGGTGGGCCCTTCGCGCGCGGGGTGCTGTCATCTCATCCCGGCCGTTACGTCGGGCCCCACACAGGACACGTGGCAGAGTTTGACCGGAGAAGAGGCACGAGCTCCCCGCGCCCGTGGTTTGAACGGCGGGTCGGTTTTTGACCCGGGCACGTCGCACCGCAGCGCTCGGCTGGCGACAGATGCACTCGAAGATGCCCCTGGTTTTCACGTTAATTACATAACCGCCCTTCTACTCTATATCGCAATATGCTGTTGAGTAAAATAAGATTAAATTTTTTTTTGGCATAAATACCCTCCTAAATATCGAATTTTGCATGAATATCTTCATAAAACACTTATTTTGTTATTGTACTATTTTTTTATTCTTATTTTTGTATGTATACCTATGCCATCTAATACCATTATAAAATTAATGATTTTAAATTAAAATGACTAAAATATTTTTAATGGATAGATGTGCAAAAAGAAATATTTATAGGATGATAGAAATAGAGGACAAAAAAGAAGATATTATTGGGTTCCTTTTGTTAGCATCCTCCATTGGAGAAGTGGTTGAGCTTGCTATCTTTCTATGATTAATACAAAGCCAAGAGGTGAGAAATCTTAGAAAATTAGAATTCTATAAGTTCATAGGTGATAGAATTTCTTTTCCCTTAATTTTTGTCTTCAAAATGTACGTCCATGTTTTGGACAACTGCATTTTTTTTTTTGTCCTATCATGCGCATTACATGTGTCTTTTTCTAGTGGAGAGCCCAGGGTGTTCTCGTGAATCGATGCCTTGAAAAGTCCAATTTATAGGGCAAATGTACACTTTGTTTCAATGCGGTGCATCAATAGGGCTCTCCATAGGTAACCAATCTGGTTGTCTAGCTCAATCCTCTGTTTAATTTCTTTTCTTTTAATTCTTATCAAAGATCTCAATTGAAATATTCTGTCATATGTTTTAATGGTCCTTAGGATAGTTGAAGGTGAATAAATTAATTAGATAAGAAATAATCCTTGAAGTTTAGGATATATTTTCTAGTTGTGCATGAATTATGTTTGTCATGCAATGGAGCAAAGCTTATGATGTAATTGAAGCTTATAATGAGTCAAAAAAGGTGACATTCTATCAACTTTGAATCTCAAAATCTACTATTATGACATAAACCTTAAAGTAATTTGCTAGGCATTATATCTCATTCTTCCAAAAATTCTCTCTCAGTTGCACTGGACTAATAAAAATGTGCCTATTACAGTGTGGTTCCAATATAATACATTTGCATTTTTATGGTTGATGATGAATCCATGCAACAAGCCGTAATAAAAAATTTTAGTAACATCCCCCAAATAAAAAATATTATCGCCATATTGTTTTCTATTTTTCCTTTATTGATAATGACTCTTGAAAAGTGTTTAATTGCTTATATATCTCTGAAAATTTAAAGAAATGTGAGTATTGGTATATCATCGATACAAAATTTTAAATATGACCCTCAAAATTTCAACAATTATATATAATTAGAGCCAAAATTGTCAATGGATATGTTGACTTAAATTTTAGTTTAGCCAAATTAAAATTATAATGAAAGATGTGAATACAATATTGTAAGAAGGGTATAGGTGCAAAGCTCAAACTTTAGGAAGGATATATTTTCACAATTTACTTTGAAAGAGTCAAGGCACAAATAAAGGTTTTCTTGAAGGCATGTTTGTAAAAATATTTGTATTATTTACTTATTACTATTTAATAGAGAAATTGAGCATCGCTACTCAACCAATGCATATAAAATGATTTCACGCCATCAAGAGTAGGCCAATTTGCAATTCATGCTTCACAATAAATTGGTATATTAAGTATGATGTTGGCTCTCTTCTCTTTGGGATAGGAATGGGAAGGAGAATAAGCTGATGGTTGGTGCTTAAATAGACGCTCCATGTTTTGTTTGCACGTTCACATTGCCACACGTTCTGTTCTCCTATCTTCACCTCACACTCGGTTGATAGTTTGAACCACGCAAGCTATGAAACTTAACCGGCCTTCATCTTCACATTCTTGAATAGGCAATATTCACAATTTGCCTATACTTGGGACCTTTGTAACTTGGCCTATGTCTCAAATAAATACTTAGCTTGATTTAACCAATTCCTTTTAGATGTAGATCAGTTTGTCTTCTATAGTATCTCATGGTAGTTTGATCAGCCTATTACCATAATTTAAACCCCAAATCTAGCTATGTATCAACATCTTAATCCATCTCCACTTAACTCTTAGCGGCTTCCATGTCGGCGTTGTTAAACCAACACTGACCCTCTTCAGTTTGCTCTTTATTATTGAGGTAAATTTATTTATTATCGGATCTCTAACTGTATAACATGGTCACCATCCAACTAGCCTTTGGGTTTCTACTATGGGTTAGAATGTGGTGTGAATATACATTTCTTAGCATCATAACTAAATTATACTTAGCAGATGGCTCGCCAGGCGCATTTTTTTCATAAAAATCAGGAAAATAGTCCAATTTAGAAAATTATAATGAAAATACGATTTAGATGCCAAAAGATGTACATATATAAATATACATACATATGTACACACACCCCTTTCGCTATTATTATGCTAGGTTGATATACAATCCATACAAAATTTTAGATATGCTCAAATTCAAAAAGCCAAAAAAGTAATGGATGAGATGAGTTAAATTTTGATCTAGCCAAATTAAAGTTAGAATAAGGGAAGTGAACACATGACAATAAGAATTTAAATGCAAACTTCGAATTCGTGAAGAATATATACACTATTTACTTTTGGTAGGTTCATTTGTAAACAAGAGAATTCATATAGGGTTATATATGTAAAAATATATATAATTTACTTATTGATGAAATTGAGTGTTGCTATTCAATGCACTTACAATGGTTTCTTGATATTGAGAAATAGGTCAATGTGCAATTCACAAACGACAATTATTAGATGACATATGAAGTTTGTTTCTCAATGCTAGAACTAATTAATATTTAGGTTATAGTTTGTCATTCCATAAGAATAAGACAGGCAATCTAATATAAGTAAAGAAGTACATGTCAAAAGGAAAGAGCTTGATATACTATCTGCATATGTGGTGGCGCCATTTTTAAACTAAAGTAGGGATTTCAGCATGGCCGAAATGTTAATTTGTATGATCTCGAATATTGCACTATATATATATATATATATCTGCAATGATCTCGTTTCGTATGCAAATGAAAACTGATAGATCCTTAAACATCAAGTGATATGATGTCAATAAAAAAGTAATTCAAGTTTCCATTAGAAATTAATTCAGATTTTTTAATATTTGCTGTCCAAATACATGTTTAATCTTCTGCTATATTTTTTAAAAGTAAAGTAGGGCGTGGTTCTCAACTTGGCTGAAATATTGATTTAAACGATCTAGAAGCCACCAGATCCTATGTATTCATCAGAGTTGCCACCTTATAAAAACTAGATATCCCGATATACCGCAAGGTACGATATCAATAGAAACTGATGATGCTTTAACAAGCTTTCTAGTCTCGTTATATATATTATACACACTTGCACTTCAATACTTCAGCTTCCATATCTGAAGCAATACCTTGGAAAGCAAAGTAGATTGAGATTTAGTTTCGTTTCAAGATGGGCCACCCACCAAGATGTTGAGGTATACGTAGAACATCGGATTGTGAGAAAGAAAACAATTGTTGGAGAGGAGAGAGTAGTTATGAGTCCTGCGTCTCCTTTGTCTTGTGGGGCTCTGCCCATCAATAAATCATTACCTCTCAAAAGGAAGCGGCATCACGTGTTCCTCACAAACCCTTTAGCTCAACAAGGGCACAGCCCCAAATCGATATCGCCTGGAGGCACAGAAGGCTCCCCAGCCTCAAAAAGGCAGGGCGAAGTGAAACCGTCGGGTCCTCCATAAGCTATTCCCCTCCAACCCCAGTGGCATTTTTGGTCGCGGAGGAAGATAATGGAAACAAGTTAAGCAAGTTGAAGGTGGCGTCCTTTGCCTTCTACGCATCCATCCGGAATAACACCTAGCCAGCTGCACGTATATTGAGAGCGACGCACTCGGACAGGCCTCCACACCCACGTCCCCCCTCTCTATCGTACTCACACTGTAGACCAAGAAAGAGAAAAGAGAAATTACCTAAGAGAGAGAGAGAGAGAGAGAGAGAGAGAGAGGAGTAAGGGAGGGGGAGAAGGTGTAGCGGGAGTTGATGCTGAGAGAGAGATGATGGGTATTTTTTTTTTTATTTTGTCATCTCATGTTTGCTTCAGGCAAGCTGCTGAGTATGGAGAGAGGGGCCTGGCGTGGCTTTAAAGGCTCATCAATACGAAGAAACCAAACAGATGCAAAACCCAAACAGTAACCCCAACACGACCCTCCACCAATAGGACAAACTCCCCAAAATAATACACCCCCACCCTATCTCCCCTCTCTCCCGGCCCCTTCCCTCCCTTCTCTTATTCACCTCTTATTTCCTCTCTCTCTCTCTCTCTCTCTAAGCCGACCTAGGCACAAGGACAACAACACACACTTTCTAAGCCCAAAGAAGGAAAGAAAGAAGCGAAGAAGGGGGTTGATATGAGTGGCAGTACGAGCAGTGGTGTGGGTGGAAGCAGTGGTGGAGGTGGAGGTGGAGGTGGTGGCGGTGGTGGGCCTTGCGGGGCTTGTAAGTTCTTGAGGAGGAAGTGCGTGAGTGGGTGCATATTTGCACCGTACTTCGATTCGGAGCAAGGGGCGGCGCACTTCGCAGCGGTGCACAAGGTGTTCGGAGCTAGCAACGTGTCCAAGCTCCTCCTCCACATCCCCGCCCACAAGCGCCTCGACGCCGTTGTCACCATCTGCTACGAGGCCCAGGCTCGTCTCCGCGACCCCGTCTACGGCTGCGTCGCCCACATCTTCGCCCTCCAACAACAGGTCTCTCCCTCCCTCCCTCTCCCTTTCACACCACTCAAACTCCATCTTCTACTTAACCGCCTCCTAATTAACAATATCGCTACTGTGGCTCCTAGAGTTTAAATTATCATATTTTGTACTGTAGTTTGCTTCTATGATAAAAATTTTGTGACTAGTATGATAGCTAGCTGAAGTTTATCGATTCCAATGGGCAAGTTCGGTTTGATTCTAGCTAGGAGGAATCCATGGTGTCAGAAAGAAAGGATGGGTGAGTTGGTTTGGTTTGTGCCAAAGCCTCACAAGCAAAGCGTCTGTTTTGCTCCTTTATCTCCATGTATGTTTGCTTTTCTTGGCTACATACAATCATTCTCACCTTCCAACCAACGTGAGCTAGCGCTGAGATCAATTGAAACCTCCTTCCTTTCATGTGCTTCTTTCTTTGGAGTGGCCAGCCCATCGTTTTGATCTGTTGTATTGATCTGCCGCATCCAATTTTGGTGATGACGAGCAGGTGGTGAACCTACAGGCGGAGCTGTCCTACTTGCAGGCCCACCTCGCGACACTCGAGCTACCATCCCCTCCGCCTCCGCCCCCTCCGCTGCAGCTCGCCGCACCGCCCCCCTTCTCGATATCTAACCTCCCTTCATCATCAAATCTCCCTGCCACTGTCGACCTCTCCACTCTTTTTGATCCTCAAGTGCAGCCCCACTGGTCCCTTCAACAGCAGCAGCAGCAGCACCAGCGGGCCATGGAGCCCCGGCAGCAGCTCGGCCCTGGAAGCAGAAGCCTTGGTGAGAGCTCGGGAGGCGGCAGCGGGGACCTGCAGGCCCTGGCAAGGGAGCTCCTCGACCGGCACAGGACGGCCACAACCGAGCCCCCTCCCCTCTCTAAATGATCTGATACAGTGACTCAAGGCGGCTGGCCTCCCGGCAATAACAATTTTTAAGGTTGGTAGGTGACCGGCATTCGCCGAAATATATTATAGCATGTCTTGTTAACCGGAGATCCAGGATCCACTTGCTTATATATTGTATTAAGAGGGATGGTGCAGTAATATTTTTTCTTTTTCTCCACTGTTTCATTGATAAAAAGCTTCGCTTTAAACTGAGTGTGGAATACATGGATTATAATTGAGAAAGAATCGAGATATTAATGTTCTATAAAGGCTAATCAGGCCTTCAGTCTGTTGCCCGTCATTAGGAGTGTTTGTAGGCCCGGGTGAGCTCGCTTTGGTGTTCAGCATGATCATGAAGCAGCAGTGGGTCGTTTTCGGACGGGCACACTGCCTTCAAATTACACTGAAATAAATGGTGATGTTTATGGGGATCAATGATTGTTCAACTTGAAATGAACCGTTTAGTTTGAGATTGCTGACAATGTTCTTTGAGTTGTTCTTCGACCCTTGTTTTCAGGGTCTATGATGTTAATGTTGGAAAGTGACATCAAGTAAGGCAGCTGAGCAATCTTTCAATAAGGAGCATTGAGCTTCGGCTGGATTTCCTTTACATTTTTTTTTTGATGATGATGATCCTGGATATTTTCTACTTGGTAAAATGTTGGTCATTGACTCCCAGCTATGGTGCAATTACCTCCAGTAGCCTTATCATTTCTGACGCAAATAAAAGTTCCTACTTGGATTTGGAACTTGTCAAAGGCATATTTACTTGCCCATTTGGGGCAGTTTAATACTTGTTTGGTGCTTATTTTGATTCCTTACAAGTTTTCTGTTGAGATTTTTTTAGTCTAACCGTTACGATGGTTAAAACCAGACAAAGTTTTAGTACAATACTAGAATATATATTGAGATTGAGTTAAACCAAGAAAGCTTTTCTAGCGAAGTTTGGATTGAATACAGATCCATATGTGGTATACCTCGAGCTGAGCTGGGATGGCTTAGATACGAGTGTGCCAGGTGTTTAGGAGTTGTTCTAGTTATCTCATATATATAGCAAGTCATGATTACGAATTGACACTGTATTTTCATTGATTATGAATAAGATCTCATTCTGATGGTGAATTCCAACCAATTTCAACGTTATCCTAGGATATCTCTTTAGCTCATGTTCTTGTGCTTGCATTAGTTTTCCATTTGGCACACACAAGAGACCCATTTGGATTCCAAATAGGTCAAAGGGCCTTGTTGTCTTTTAATGCAAATAAAGACCATGGTGATGATAGTTTAATTTTTTGATATGTCATTAGCCAGCGCCAAAGATGATAAGCTCCTTTCACAATTCCATTTACTGTTACATGACTGAACTAAATTTCTTACGTTAGGCCCTTCACAATGCAAGGTCAGGAAAAGAAAGCAAATGCTGTAGGTAAACTTAACAACTGTCTCACTACCAAGTTGGGCTAGGATCAAACTTTTAATCACCATGATTACATAGGTTACATGCATAGAGAAAGAATAGGAGATCCTGAGAATATGAAAGCATGCAACTCTTTGAGATTCACTATCTACAGCCACTTCAGTTCGTATGCCTATCTAGAGCTTCGCCTAGTTTTGAGTATCTGGCAACTAGCTACAAGCCAAGAGGATGCACTGCAAGAAAGTCTTGTCTTACAAGCTTTCTCTCTTTCTCTCTCTCTCTTGCTTTTGGACAAGGAAAAGCCCTCAACCTTTAACTGCGCCTCCCTCACTCTCTCTGTTGATGTGTGGTAGGATTAGATCCTGAATAAACAATCGTAGGACACCCCCTCCCCTTTTCTATATAGATGACAGAGGCTTTAGGGCTTTCCTTAGACTCTGCTAGAGAGAAGATAAGGAAGAGGTGTATGCTTATCCGTGCTGATTCCTTCTACTAGTGCTTTAGGGCTTTCTAAATGCATGCATCCCTTGCAAGAGTGCACTATCTACTAGTGTAGGGCAATAATAGGTAGGAGGGTGGTGGCCCACTTCCTTCGTTGACCGTCAGCACTTGGATCACATGTAAGTGGCTTTATGGCTTGCCCAATTCTAGACTTCCTTGACCCAACCTAGCTTAATTTCTATATCCAGATTATTTCTCTAGCCCAGTTCCTTCTTTACTCGAATCTTGACCTTTTATGATCCAATTTATAAGAGAATAATTGACCAACGGATCTGGAGATTGATGACATATACTAATGCATTATTGAGATAATTTGATTCAGGATCTTGCTCTCCAAAAGACTGCCCATTTAGGTCCATATAGTCACACATGAGCAATATAGCCTAGCATGGGAATATTAGAGGGAAGGGAGAGAGAAAACTCAACCAATCTACAAAATTCAGAAAAATTAGAAGAGAAATTATAGCAAAACTATCCAAAACATCTAGGAAAATTAAAATAAAAAAACGGATATGTTAAAATTATCCAAGTTTGTCAAATATATCTATATATGTCAAAGTTATCTAAATGTGTCAGAATTATATTTAAAAATGTATAAATTATTTTAGAAAATGAAATAATAGAAAGGCATCCATTTATAGTCCCCATGTAGAAATTGTTTTTTTTTAAAAAAATTGTCCCTATGCATAATTACTCTAGGAATCCATAGAAATATTAGAAAATATTTGAAGCTAGATATATTAAAAATTATCTAAGTATGTTAAATATATATATATATATATATATATATATATATATATATATATATATATATATACACGCGCGTGCGCACGCCACACTCTAAAGTTTTCTAAATTTGATAGGAATATATTTATAAATATCTACAATTATTTTATGAAAATGCAATAATAGAAAGGCATCCATTTGTAGTCCCCACATAGAAATTACTTTAGAAAATTAATTATCTCCATGTATAAATTATTTTAGGAAAGTACAAAAATTTTAGAAAATATTTGATGTTGTCCACTTAGAGTCCCTATGAAGATTTATTATGTATTGAAACTCATTAGAAATATTACCATGCACTGAAATCTTCTTAATAATTTAGACAAAATTATGAGAAAAAATTACTTGAAGCCATCCATTTAGAAATTTCTTAGAGAAAAACAATTATTTTAGGATGCCCGATTCTTAATTATTTTAGAAAATATTTTTGTCCATGCAGAAATTTCTTAAATATTTTAGGAAACATAGAATCTCTTATTAATTATTTTAGAAAATGGAGAGCATCTTCTTATTTAATTTCTGCTGAGGCATATTTAGGAAATGTATAAATTACTTTAGAAATGTAAATAGTTTTAGAAAATATTTGAATCCATCAATTTAGAGTTTCCTCTGGAGAAATATCACTAGGCACTAAAAAATCAACCTCCCTCTGAAATTCAAGAAAATTAAATGAAAAATCATAGAAAATATGTCTAAAATATCTTGAAAAATATTTTAAAAAGTTAACTAGATATGTTAAAACTATCTAATTATGTTAAATATATTTATATATGTTAAAATTATCTAAATATGTTAGTAATATGTTTATAAATGTCTAAAATTATTTTATAAAAATAAAGTAATAAAAGGCATCCATTTGTAGTCCCCATGCGGAAATTATTTTGAAAAAAAATATTTATCCCCATGCATAAATTATCTTAGGAAAGCACAAAAATTTTAAGAAATATTTGAAGCCGTCTATTTATATCCCCACGTAGAGTCCTCACGCATGAGAAGTTGTTAGAAATATCACCATGCATTAAAATCTTTTTAATTATTTTAGAAAAAATTATGAGAAAAATATTTGAAGCCATGCATTTAGAAATTTCTTAGAAAAAAAATTATTTTAGAAAGCCTATTTCTTAATTATTTTAGAAAATATTTCCATCCATGTAGAAATCTCTTAATTATTTTAGCAAATGCACATATCCTCCTCACATATTCTTGAGGTTCGACAAGTGTCTTAATCTCTGGATATATATATCCTAGAGGAGTGGGATTAAAAGGGTTTTAACTCTATCTCATCCATTCAAACTCCATTCTTAAGAAAATTGAAAGAAAAGAAAGTAAAGAACTTAGCACCAAATGCATGATTTTTTAAAAAAAAATAAAGAAAAGGGGAAAGGGGAAGGTCATATGGTTGCTAATTAATGTTGAAGCCCTCATAGAGAGGACTCTTTGGGAGGCCCCCCTTAAGCTCTTTTGATGTCTCCCTACTCCTTGGAATAAATGAACCTTAAAGTTAGACCTCTATCTTGATGGAATTGGGTCGATCTATCTAGGAGAAGGGATCAAGAGGGAGAAGTCTCCACATATTGGAGCTGTCCTTTCTCCCTGCTCTAATCTTAGATCCAGATTCTAAAAGAGTTCCTGAATTCTAAGAGTAAGAGTTTTTTCAAGAATACCTCCTAAATGTTAATATTTTTGGGTATGATATTTATAGAGGAGAGTGAATTGAATGAAGGGTTTAGATTTAGGCCTCTAGAGAGTTCTTAGGATCATAAATTCAAAATTATCCAATAGTCAATCGAGGATAGCGTAATAAGCTTTGTGATAGATCATGCCCCTTAGCAATTATGATAAAGGAGAGAAACCAAAAATGGATCTAATTGCTCATGTTTAAGGAAGTTGAAGAAGGTAGGCTATTGAGTGGTTATAAGCTAAAGCATCCAATTTGGATGGTCAATTTATATAGGCTATGAGAGAATTTTAAACCTGAGCAATTTTTAGACCAAATTTCAACAAGTTTAACAAGAAATTGTATGGTGCAAATTATGTCAATGAAAGAAAGGAAAAAAGTTGAAATATGTTCAAATAAGATGGATAGGGAGTGGAGAAACCTAAAACCCTAAACTCCCTTTGCCTCGAGAAGAGGCAAAATGCAAACTATAAACAAAATGGTTTTAAGGAAGCTAGTTTAGATTTAAACTTGTCCGGCATCTAAGAGTTTCTCTTAAACCCACAACGCATTTTGACCAAATTTGTGAAATTATAAAAAAATTTAAAAACATTAAGGGTACATAAAAATCAAATATTTGCAAAATTCTCCAGCCAAATAATTTAGGTTTTCAGCCTAACTATAAATATATAAACAAGCAAACAAGCAAGAATTATCAATTATATATGCATACAAATACTGATATTTCCATAATCTTCTAGAAATGATATATAATAGAAAAGGTTCTGAGGCCAACCATATATCCGTGTAGCTCTATATTTGAAAGGCTCATTGTGGGTCCATATAAAATAAAAAGTAATCTCCCCATCACCTTCATATCTTTCCCCATGTGCCATGCATCTTAGATCAAGTGAGAAATTAAACATTAAGAGAGAGTATTTGTATATTCTTTATCCTCTTTTGTAGCTTGTAAAGTTTTTTCTTATCTTATGTAGGCGTTTAGATAATCCAAAATTTAGAAACTCCTATATTCTCCATAGGGTTTTGTTCCCATAGGGGTCTTTATATAGGTATACTCAATATAACTTCGAAAGTTGTATGCAAAGCTATCCATATTTACAGAGAGGCAAGAGGTATGGTGAATTAGATGGCTTCTCATATTGCTGGACATACCAGGTCAGTTTTGTGGAACTCCACCACCCCTACTCCTCAATTTCATGATCTTTTATATTTCGACTTCATTGGTTGCAGCTACTCTAGGGTTGTATAATTTAGCTGTCTCAAAGAAAAAAAAAAGGTTGTATGCAAGAAAACTTTCTTTTACTTTGAATTGATTTTATAGGTAGCCATGTGTTGATCTCCTAATGGATTTTGATGAATACAAAACACTAGAGTATAATACCATTTATCTTAACAATTTAATTGAGAATTTCATGTGTTTTATTAAGAATATTGTTAAGAAATGTCTAGGCAAGTTTCCATAATTTTTATGGATTTATTGAAGAATTTTTGAGATGAAGGAAAAAGTTCAGGGACAGCCGAGACGTCTCCGGGTTGTCTCCGAGACGTCTCTGGCACAAACAGGAAGAACTGGCACGTCTGGAGACGTCTCCGGTACCCGCGGAGTCATCCCCGCAAGTAAAAAGCAGACCAGCGGAGTCGTCCCCTAGATAGCGGAGACGACTCTCTCAGAGAATTCCAGAAGACTTGTTTTTCGGAGATATAATGGCGGAGACGTCCCCGTAAAGCGTGGAGACGTCCCCGGAGCGCGGAGTCGTCCCCGAAGAAGCGGAGTCGTCCCCATGCAAAAAGCGCAAACAAGCGGAGACGTCTCCGTAAAGCGCGGAGACGTCCCCGGAGCGCCTGGGACGCGACTGACAACTTTTTCAGATAGATTTGAATTTCAAACGGTCATATCTTTGTGTCTAACGGCTATATTTGCTTTTTGGGCTATAAAAGGGACCTCTTAAGTGCTTCTCAACAACCTCTCACCAACCCAACACAAGATCATTCAAGAGAGAAGAAAGAAAAAGAGGTTCAAGGGAGTTAGAGCTTTCAAGAGGAGAAATCAAGTGCATTCAAGCTTTCCCATCTGATTTCGAGCTCATCTACTCACTCCCACTTGGCAATCAAAGCTCGCATTCAAGCCAACGTGATCCACATCAGAAGAACCACCATCATCCACGCTTCCAACGGTAAAAAGGGTTCTTCCGATTTTATTGTTTCTCATTGTTATATTTGCTTCTTAAGAGCTTTCAAATCTTTTGTAAAACGTTTGAATATTGAGCTTGTTTCAGTCAAGGGACTTGAAACAAGGGATAGGCGTCCCAAGCCTAAGTTAAAATTGGGGGATTGTAGGGTTCGTTGTTAGCCCGGGGTAAAACAACGAGTTGGGTAGTTCACTCGAAAAACTACCGGATTGTAGGGTTCGTTGTTAGCCCGGTGTAAAACAACGAGTTGGGTAGTGCACTCGCAAAACTACCGGACTATAATCTGGAGGATTATAGTGAAATTCCCAAGAGGTCTTGGGGAGTGGATGTATGTGCTGGGGTGCACTGAACCACTATATGTTTGTTGTGTTTGTGATGCTTTTTGTCATTGTCTAACTTGCTCACTTACTTACTTAGATAAATTGTTTGCTTAACTCTTATCCGCGCATCCTTTAGTTGCAAGCATATTCAATTTACTTAATCAAGTCTCACTCAATAAATCAAACTGTTGCTAAGTTTAAATTCCACTGTGCATCTATACAACTTAGCATAATTAATTGAAAAGTGTTAGAAGTAGCCTAAAAGTTTTAAAAGACCCAATTCACCCCCCCTCTTGGGTTGTATCCACTGGGCAACAAGTGGTATCAGAGCAGGTGCTCTTCTATTGATTATAGTCTTAACCGACTAGAGCTAAAGATTATGACAACCCCACATAACATATTATTTGCCGAGGGACTTTCCATAAACAGACCTCCACTGTTTGATGGAACTTACTATATTCAATGGAAAGCTAGAATGAAAATTTTGTTCAATCACAAAACTATAAAATGTGGAATATTATTATAAATGGACCTCACACACTTTCTCAAAATGTCAATGAAAAAGACTTAGCACAATTGAATGCTAATGCTATGAACTTTCTATATTGTGCTATCCATGAATCCATATTTCATAAGATTTCTGCATGCTTATCTGCTAAAGAAATCTGGGATACTTTAACAATTATTTATGACAAATCTCAAATTAGCTCACATGTGCTTCAATTGCGTACTAACAATGAGATTACAGAATCCTCCACAATAGCCGAGTCGACTCCAACAAGGCCCGAGTCGACTCAGAGGCAGATTAGTTCAAAAAATAAAGAGTACGGTGATGGAAACAAGAATCCATTTCCGAACACCGAAAGATTCAAAAGCTTCCTAAAGACAAAGAAGAAGAGGAAGCAAGAAGAAAGGAAGAAAGAGATAAAAAGCAAGAAAGCCTTGACCAAGGAAGAGTCAAGCAAAAAATTAAAAGCTAGAAGCAACAATGAACTACAAGAGGTAACTAACTTATGTTTTATGGCATTAGAAGATAAAGTAGAATCTGAATCTAATTTTACACTAAATAAATTTTATGAAGAATATTCTTATGATGAACTATTAAATGCTCTTCATGATTTGTATGATGAATGTAGAAAATTAGCTATCAAAAATAAAAATCTTAAAAAGCTAAATCTGGAAATCTCAAAAGAAAGAAATTCTATTGCTAAAATATATGACAAACTGAATTCTGAAAATGAAAGCTTAAGGTTAAATTCAGAACAATTGATTCAGAAAAATCAGAATTTAATTAAAGAAAATCAAAACTTAAGTGAAGAAATTAACCAATCAAAATCTCTTATTAACAAATTCACTGTAAGTTCAGAGCGATTAAAATTGATGTTTGAAAGCCAATATGTTGCTTATGATAAATCAAAACTTGGCTTGACTCCTTTACTTAACAATAAATCTCTAGAGAAAAAGGTTATCAATGCATCAAGCAAACCATTAAATAAGATAACTTATTTCAAACATGAAAAGAATGGGCATAACAACTTTTTCCATCGTTCTAACACAATTAAATCAAATGGTAAAGTTATTACTATTAAACAGATTTGGGTTCCAAAAGGAACCATATGTCCTAACTCTCAAGGACCCAAGCAAGCTTGGGTACCCAAAATGAAATTATGAGGATGTAGACATAGGTGTACCAAGATACCCATGGAACAAATAGAACTTTCATACAAATGGGTGCTCTAGACACACGTCAAAAATGAAACTTAAAATATACTTATGAAAAGTAATTTTAAATAAAAAAAAATAATAATAATGAAATCAGTAATCCTTGCATCTCATCATTATTTTGCTTTAGTATTTGATTAAAATCTGAATTGCAAGTATTGATCAATTTTGTGATATAAAAAAATACTTTTGGAAATATAATCAAATCACTTCATTTTATAGTATGCTTTACTCACTATTGGATAAGTTGCTAAATGATTAATCAATTTATTAAGAATAACTCTATGAATTCTCTATATGCTTGATTGAGAGTTTTTATCCATGGCATTATTGTTTATTGATCATAGATATGATAATGTGTACTTGGTATGCTTTTGAATATATGCACTATGAATACCAAGATTAAAGAAACCATCTTTGGCATATAAAATCAACTCATGCTAGTATGTACTTAATCTCAAAAGACCTTGCCATTGCCTTACTTAGATTATCTTCTGAAAGGTCAAAGTTTGCTATGCATGTTAACTAAGGAAACAAACAAGAATCAATTTCTAAATCTAAAGATGTTGTTTCCATCACTAAGTTTTCAAAAGCTTACATTGGATTTGTTCTTGGCAAATAAAATTGAAATATTTTCTGTATTTGCTAAATCTTGTAAAAGTGTTTCAAATGATAAAGGTTTCCAAACTGTGAAGGTATCATGGCACAGTGTTGAAAACCAAAATCCTGATAAAGTTTATACAGAAATTAATTATTTCAGCACCAAGGACACCTTAAGTAAAATAGGGTTAATAGAATTCTTGAAGAAATGAAAAAGACAATTGTGTATGATAGTCATCTACTTAAATAATTTTTAAAAGCTATCATCACTGCTTGTCATACATATGATTTCTATTAGATCTATTTTTTTATGAAAACTCCTTTTGATCTTCTGAAAAATGGAAAATGAACCATTGCATATCTTTCATATTTTTCAGTCATACACGTTATGCTTGATATGTTCTTTTGAAAATAATGCCAAATCTGATAAAGATATTTCTATCTTTGGATATCATTCATCAAGCAATGCATATAGAACATTCAATGAAAAGATTCGAATTGTAGAAATATCAACTCATTTTATTCTTTATGAGACTAATGATTTATTATCAAGATACTAAAATTAAATTATATATGTATATGGTTAATCTTTTACATATAACAATCTGAAAACTTGTTAATAATTAGAACCAAATTGAGTTTTTCAGAAATACACTTAATGAAGTAAAATTGATGATTACTAAAAGACTAAATTAAGAAAAGATGAAATAGATCTTGATGAAATTCTTGCATGATTAGAAGTAAAGATCACCATTATCATTTGCTTGCTTTATGAGCTTTATATTCTATCAAATGAATGTGTAGAATGCACTCCTAGGTGCTTATTTTATTAAAGAAGATATATGTTAAATAACCACCATATTTGAAAACACTCATTACAAATATGATAAAGCAACATATGATTTGGAACAAGCATCAAAAGCATGATATAAAAGTTTGAGTAACTTTTTGATAGAAAGTAATAGTGATAAATCTATGCATCAAAAAGAAGAATTTGTGATATCTTATTTGCTCAAAGTATACATTGATGATATCACTTTTTGGTTCTACAAACGAGGATTTATATGAAGATTTTACTAAGCTCATGCAAGGTGAGTTTGAAAAATGTATGATGAATGAATTAACATCTTCTCTCAAACTCCAAATTAAGAGAAACAAGAAAGAGGATCTTCATTGACCAAAGTTAGTCCACAAGAAAACTCTTATAGAAGATTGGCATGAAGAAGGTATTCTATGACCTCATCTTGTAGAATTTGAAAAGAATGAGCAAGGTAGATCTATTGTTTTTAAAGCTGTATTGAAGCATGATAGAATACTTATTTTATCATACAGCTAGTAGACCAGATTGTATGCTCATTATGAGCAAGATTTCAATCTAACTCTAATGAATCATAATTTATTGATAACAAATAAATCATAATCCGAATTTTGATAGAAACAACTGTTTAAGATAAGTTGATTAAAACTTAGCTAGCGTGTCTTATTGATAATTATCTTAAGCAAATAAAATCTAAACTAAATTGATTTTGAAAATAAGAAATTGGTTTGACCTTGATAAATCTTCATATTGCCTCACATGCTTGTCCTTGAACCATCTTGGTTAATGAAACTATCTCTTTAGTTCAAGTGATATGTGCTTGCTTATACTTAGGCAATCTCTTGAGTAAAGTGACTCAACATTCAACTAGTGTCATATCTTGTATTGAGTCATCTAGTTAAAAATATGGTAGATGAATGTTTTGTATCTTGAAGAAACTAATGACTTTCTTTCAAGAAAGAAAAGGAGTTTGCAGGATCCCTGAGCAAGAAAATGGGAGATTTCAACTTGAAGGACACCTCCATAAAAGGTACAATAAACATTCACATGCAAACAAGAGAGAGAACTTTCTTTAGCCAAAAGGTTACACATAAGAAATCTAGTAGGTATTTGACTTGAAGAATGCAGAATGATTCGGTAATTTTAGATACCTCTCTCATAAATTAGCTGAGCAAAGTCATTAACTTAAATCTTACTATGGCATGATTAAAGTCTTTAATTATTAATTTCTTGATATCATGTCTATATATGTATTGATTGACTTGTGCTTTTAGAAATTGTTTCATGGTTTTGCCCAAACTAAAATATATCTTTACCTATGTCATAACCATGAACTACACAAGTTTATCCTTAGAATTTTGATTTAAAATGACTTGTGAGAAGCTATGAATTCTTGAGCATAATGAAAATGTGTTTGCTTGATATACCTCTATATGATACATTTGATTATTTCTTTATTCTGCTCTTTCAAGAAAATTACTTGAGAATAACAAAAAGAAAGAGAGATAAAAGAGAGATAA
The DNA here is from genome assembly GCF_009389715.1 of Phoenix dactylifera. Taxonomy (NCBI): domain Eukaryota; kingdom Viridiplantae; phylum Streptophyta; class Magnoliopsida; order Arecales; family Arecaceae; genus Phoenix; species Phoenix dactylifera. Next base: position 16,048 of record NW_024068941.1, on the reverse strand, counting down.
TGGATATTATTCAAAAAAAGTAAAATCTAAGTAAAGGCAAATACTCCAATCTTAAGAAAAAGCAAAACAAGCGTAATATATTCACCACATTTGTAAGACTTGTGTGAGCATTCTTTTGGAAGGATAAAATCCGTGATGAATTATACTTAAATAGAGGGAGAGTTTAAAGTAAATATTTTAACCTTTCTATATTGCTCATCATAGGGATGGTGCCAATGGGGAGGCTAGTGGTAGTACCCGGCACTATTTGACCCAACTATTCGGTGTAGGGCATATTAGGGACGGCACAAGAGGGAGGCTAGTGGTAGTACCTCGTGCCCCTTCCAACTCCACCGGATAGGGAGCAAATAGAGTATAGAGCATAAGAAAGTAAAAATGAATAACAAAGTAAATGAAAGTATATAAGAAGAATCAAGTCAAGCTTTAATCACTTGAAAATACATTTCAAGGATGAAATCAGTGCAAAATTATATTTAAATAGGGAGAGTTTATTTGAAAAGAATTGATTTTGATCCTTGACATTCTTTTTCTTATTATTTTAATGCATGACTTAACACATAATATATTTTGCATGTGGCATGATGTCTTGAATTATGAGTTCTCAATATTTTGTAATGCTCCATGCTTGGATAATTTGATTGAATGTTTGAAATACTATATGAAGTTATTTTATGGTATTATTGAAAAGAAATTTTAAATTTGTCGTTCACAATCATCTTTGAAATCTGAAAGTTGAATAAATTTGTAAAAAGGAGAAGAGAAGTATATCTCTAATTAGGCAAAATGAATTGATTTTGTTTTATCTTTCAACTTGCCTAACCTTGGTATATAATGTTCTAATTCATACCAAAACTCAACATAAATACAAATATTCTGAATATGCTTTTATATGTTTGAAATATGTGTTTTCAATAGTAATGATTTAAGATGAGCTACAATGTGGAAGATACATATCTCAAATTATGATTTTGAAAGCCTCTATTGAAAATCTTTATGAAATTCAGAATCTGATTTTGTATAAAAGCTTAAACTCAATATGATTTATAGATAAAAAAAAAACTACAGTTTAAGAAAAATAGAGAAATTCTAATGCCTTGATTGTTTGCCCCGATACGCATCTGAAACATATCATTTCTTATCTTTAAAGTGTACTAATATTGGTCCAAATGATGTGTCTTTCGATGATCTTGATTGCAAAAAAAAAATTCTAAATATATGATTTTATTTTGATATTAAAAGATTTATTATGCTTCATGTATACATTGCTGAAAAACTATGATTAAGAATTTGAGCTCTATAAATATATATACCTCAATGGTAATATATATGTTTTTTCTCTCCTACATTCTTAAAGACTTCCATCAGAATATATATAGAGTGAATGATCTTAAAGCTAGAAATATTTCAGCTCACTCAAACGATTCTAAAAGAAAGAAAATGTAAATGCTTTTGAAAGAAACTGAGCTTCAAATGAATCATTTTCTGATTAATATTTCTATACGTTTTCTCTAAGATTAAGAGAAAGCATAACTTGTTCTTGAAGGATTAGAAAGAGTAATTGCTACAAATTTTGAATAATACTAGATTACTCTACATTCTCGATATCATAGAAAAGAATGATTAAAGAAGAATGCATCTTTTGAGGGGGAGCCTTAGATATTCAGTATCTCATACCTTGATTTTTATGGATTGATTTTGATGAACCTCCTTATATTGCAAGACTTGCTTTAATTATATAATAAGTTTATACCTTGTGATGAGTTCTATAAAGGTTATCTTATCTCAAACATTGAGTCTTATGAAAATAAGCTGAAACTTATAGAAAATATATTTTTTTTGAGATTGACAATTTTATTGAACATTATCTTCAAATTTTAAACTCTCAAATGGAATGATCAATTGAGGAGGAGAAAGAAAATCTCAGAAGGAGAGATCTTATGGAACTTAATCGCATAAATCTATATCTAAAGGAGAGAGAAAGCATACTAAATGAAAAGTGATCCTAATGCTCTCCAATATGTATCATCTAAAATTTAAATCTGAAAATCTTTATGATACACCTTGAGGCTTATTATTTGGTTAATATATCTTATGCATAAATCATGAACCAAATTGCAATTCAAACAGTTGATCTTAAGAGCCTCTAACTTAATGTAAAAGGGGGAGAATAATGTGTTGAATTTCCTTGAGTATCTCTTAGAAAACCAATTTTTGGAATTTACTGATGAGTTCTTATTGGCTTGTCTCTAGAACTTTAATTTTTATGCCAATTCATTATTATATGTACCAAAATGTGTTTCCTTTTTAAAGGATTAAAGTCTTTATAAGAACCTTCAAAACTTTGAATTTTATGTATGCTCTAAGATATATCATAAACTGCATGAATTCATGTTTTCGGCATTTATGCCACAATATTTTTACACCATAAAAGAACTTTGCAATCATACTTAATATACTGCTCTTATACTCTGAAAATTAGTTAAATTGCTCTCATGTTGATAAAATACTTAATATATTGGGCAAAAGATCTTAAATGAACAAGCTTTCATACTTATTATTGAAGAGAGGTTAGATTTCCATTCGTGCTTTCCTTGAATATCATTTGTGGTACTTCTTGAATTAACTTAAGAAAGATTCCATCTACACTTGAGTTGAAAACTATCCTTGGAATCACATTAGATGTGCTCTCATCATAATTTGCTCTGAAATTATCCGAAATGGCTCTGATCTATGCTCATTTATATTTTTCTAACATTATTGCCTTGAGCATTCTTATCTTTTTGCTTAATGTTTCACTATCTTTTTGATGTTGTCAAAAAGGGGGAGAAATATCTGAGTATATGCTCATAATGCTTTATATGTTGCATTTACTCCAAGTTTTGTCAAAAAGGGGGAGTAGAACCAATATGGAATGCAAAATACGAAATTCATACTCCAAAGTTGAATTAGAAAAGATAAAATTGAAGAATATTGGCTTTAAGATAATTGCCCTTCTGGAAAAGAAAGGGGGAGTCAAAAAGAACTTAGCCTTCAATTATCTTTAGCATCAATATTTGCTAAAATTGCTCAAGAGCTATTAAGATCAATTTTATGCATAAGGATAGAACTGAAAATTGACTATTTTGAATTATGCACATTGTATCTAGCTCTAATCAAAACATTAGACTTGTATATCTGATCAAATACTGTGTATATGTTTAAATTTCGAATTTTGCATATACTCAGTGTTTTGTCATCATCAAAAAGGGGGAGATTGTTGATCCCCTAATGGATTTTGATGAATACAAAACACTAGAGTATAATACCATTTATCTTAACAATTTAATTGAGAATTTCATGTGTTTTATTAAGAATATTGTTAAGAAATGTCTAGGCAAGTTCCCATAATTTTTATGGATTTATTGAAGAATTTTTGAGATGAAGGAAAAAGTTCAGGGACAGCCGAGACGTCTCCGGGTTGTCTCCGAGACGTCTCTGGCACAAACAGGAAGAACTGGCACGTCTGGAGACGTCCCCGGTACCTGCGGAGTCATCCCCGCAAGTAAAAAGCAGACCAGCGGAGTCGTCCCCTAGATAGCGGAGACGACTCTCTCAGAGAATTCCAGAAGACTTGTTTTTCGGAGATATAATGGCGGAGACGTCCCCGTAAAGCGCGGAGACGTCCCCGGAGTGCGGAGTCGTCCCCGAAGAAGCGGAGTCGTCCCCATGCAAAAAGCGCAAACAAGCGGAGACGTCTCCGTAAAGCGCGGAGACGTCCCCGGAGCGCCTGGGACGCGACTGACAACTTTTTCAGGTAGATTTGAATTTCAAACGGTCATATCTTTGTGTCTAACGGCTATATTTGCTTTTTGGGCTATAAAAGGGACCTCTTAAGTGCTTCTCAACAACCTCTCACCAACCCAACACAAGATCATTCAAGAGAGAAGAAAGAAAAAGAGGTTCAAGGGAGTTAGAGCTTTCAAGAGGAGAAATCAAGTGCATTCAAGCTTTCCCATCTGATTTCGAGCTCATCTACTCACTCCCACTTGGCAATCAAAGCTCGCATTCAAGCCAACGTGATCCACATCAGAAGAACCACCATCATCCACGCTTCCAACGGCAAAAAGGGTTCTTCCGATTTTATTGTTTCTCATTGTTATATTTGCTTCTTAAGAGCTTTCAAATCTTTTGTAAAACGTTTGAATATTGAGCTTGTTTCAGTCAAGGAACTTGGAACAAGGGATAGGCGTCCCAAGCCTAAGTTAAAATTGGGAGATTGTAGGGTTCGTTGTTAGCCCGGGGTAAAACAACGAGTTGGGTAGTTCACTCGAAAAACTACCGGATTGTAGGGTTCGTTGTTAGCCCGGTGTAAAACAACGAGTTGGGTAGTGCACTCGCAAAACTACCGGACTGTAATCTGGAGGATTATAGTGAAATTCCCAAGAGGTCTTGGGGAGTGGATGTAGGTGCTGGGGTGCACTGAACCACTATATGTTTATTGTGTTTGTGATGCTTTTTGTCATTGTCTAACTTGCTCACTTACTTACTTAGATAAATTGCTTGCTTAACTCTTATCCGCGCATCCTTTAGTTGCAAGCATATTCAATTTACTTAATCAAGTCTCACTCAATAAATCAAACTGTTGCTAAGTTTAAATTCCACTGTGCATCTATACAACTTAGCATAATTAATTGAAAAGTGTTAGAAGTAGCCTAAAAGTTTTAAAAGACCCAATTCACCCCCCCTCTTGGGTTGTATCCACTGGGCAACACCATGCCTTTAGAGGCAAGTGATATTTATACCAAGAAAAAGGCAAGTGATATTGGCAAAGCCCAAATGACTACTTCCAGAATGTCTTAATCTGATTTTAATAAATTGACATATACACTCGTTGAAGTTGAGAACCATATTATTTTTATTTATAATCCATAATGACTTTCTTCTCTCACCATAAAAGTAAGGAAAGGGTAGGTTAAAGAGGTCAAATTAGATGACGACATCATCTTTTTCATCATGGTGACCTAGAAGTAGCTTTCTTTTTGTCCTCTTTTGCAGCTTCTTGGATCACTAGACTTCTATTAATTGGGGCTACTACAAAAGGAGGTTATCCTTTCTAAGAAGATCATCATTTTCTTCCTTAATAATGCTGCATCAAGCAACTATCATCATAATGTAACTCCCAATTTTTTCTTTCTTTTCAAAAAAAAAATGTAAAGAGGAAGAAGATAAGGAAAAAGGAGATCAGTTCACAACGATTACAAATACACCTTTGTATCCCATGCATAGCGTCCTCTCTCTCTCTCTCTATCTCTCGCTTGATTTCGTTCCTTTCTTTCTCTTGGATTCCTTCTTTCATTCCTTTGTTTCTTACTTTCTCTTTATCTCTCTTATTATCTAAACCCAATCAAGGCCTAAACTCTAGCCTAAACCCACCAAGTTAATCTAAATCCCACATGATTTTCTCTAGACATGCTTGTGTTGCTCTCTCGCATTATTTTTTTCTTTCTTCTCTTCTTCTATCTCTCACATGCCCTTTCTAGCTGCCACCATCTATCTCTCTCTCGTCTTTTGTTTATCTCTCCATCTTTTTATTTCTTATGCCCTACCATGCCATCTCTCTCTTGCCTTTTGTGCTCTCCCTTGGATGCAGAGACTCTCTCTCCCTCTCCTACATCCTCAAAGGTAAACCATCCTCTTCTCTTTTTTATCTTCGCCTCCTAGATTGTTTACCGTATCTCTTGTTTTCTCTCTTCGTGCTCGATCACTATCTGAGCTATCCCTTTTTTTGCTCTTTCTTAAGGCAAAGATCTAGGGTTTTGCATGAAAGGAGGGAAGGCTTGAAACGTTGGATGATATATCTAAGTAAAAGCCTAAACCCACCCTCGTCTGAAGGGATATTTTATGTATTTGCATAAGTTAATTAACTTAGTATGCACGTTAGGGTAGAATGTTAAAAATATATTAATAGGTATAGTTAATATTATATATATATATATTGTGTGAGTCTATATATATCACTTTATATATAATTGATTAAATTTTTATTCTCAATAAATAATATTAGTATCTTATTGTATTGGATGGAGGACACAAGGAGGCTTAAGCCCTCTTTGGGATTACTGCTGGTGGTAGAGCTTTTGGAGTTTATACAAAGTAGAGTTTTGAAAAGTAGAACTTTTATAAAAAGCTATTTATTATTTTGTAACTACATTTCTAAAGTGTTGTAGAATTTTAAGTTGTGTTTGATAACCAAAATGAGAAAGTATTTTTGGTATAATAAAATAATAATAAAAAATATTGCAAAATATTGTACAGTAGAATATAATATAATATAATATTACAGATTATTACATACTAAAATATTACTATATAGTATAATATTATTATAATATAATATAATATTGTAATTTAATATAATATAATAATATATTTTTTATTTAGTATAATATTATTATCAATATAATGTACCATAATGTAATAAATATTTTAATATACTATAATATAATAACATAATACAATATAGTATAGTATCATAATATACTATGACAAGACATGATATATAATATAATAAAATGTAATAATTTATTATTATATAATAAAATAATATTATATAATATAATATTATAATGATATAATGTAATATCATTTTATGATTATTCCTATGAATTCTAGCCTAAATTTTAGTCTCCTATGGTTCTAATCGATACTATGTTATGTTATTTAGAATTGTGATAGTGTAGTAGGCATTTTGTTGAAGGGTTTCTCGATTGCTCCTTTAATTAGGTAAGTACCTCTATCAGTCAAGTGTTATATAAAAGCATGTTATATGTTATGTTAGAAAAATTTATGATTGAAATATGTAACATTTCTTTTATTCAAACCACCATGTATACATGTTTAGTTTTAAAAATATGTAATTTGGATCAAAATTTTGATTTTTATTTTTTGAACATTGGTCGTTGTGATAGATGGAAGTGAAGAGGATCTTGACTCAGAACCCCATCCTTTGAGAAAGCTTACTTGCACCTCCTTCATCTTAAAAGGTTTTTCAAAACCCCATAGTGGCAGCTCTAATATACGATGATTAACAACCATTATATATAATTTTTTACTCAGATAGATAAAAGAATGGGCATTGTTACAATAGCCATTATGGTTGGCATGGAAGCCATTTAGATGCCTTGTGATAAGTATTCTCTCTCCATCTATCTCTCTCTATTTCACGATCACAAAAACATAGTCGAATAAAACCATAGGTGTAACAATCTGGGACTTCATCCCAAAAAAGCTAGCTGAAAAGTATTACTTGAGTTTTTATGATCTTGTATAAGTACTCAAGAGCTACTTACTGTATAGTTGATGTGAGATTAAAAACTCTCCCGCGTGCATCCTCACATATTCTTTCTGTTTAAGCTCTAGTGTCCTCGCCAAACTAAGAGTCCAAATTTATTCAAATCTACTTAGAAGTATCACAATCATAAATGCTATGGTTAGTCAATGGTCAACTCAAATGAGCTCATGCTGCACTATCCCTTAGTATATAGGGGTCATGAGCTTAGTCCACTCCAATATCACTTGTAACAATCTAGGACTTCAACCAAAAGGACTAGCGAAAACGTATGTTTGAATTTCTTGTTTTTTTACCCAAGATTTACCCATTGTATATCCAATGTGGGACTAAACACACACTTGTACAGTTCCTCATAGTATGTATGATATATAATTACAAGTTTGTCCTTGCAAAAGAAAACATAGTAAGCATTTAATTGGTCCACATGAACTTAACAAGGATAAGAAAGAAAGAGGAATCAAATATGATTCGATCTTTCTCCATAGGACGCTGTGGCGAAGAATTACTGACAGATTCTATAAAATTTACTCATCAATAATATTGGCGGACGTTTGTCACTAGGATTGGAAGGCAGAATGAATTCATATGCACTTTGCCTCATGTAATATTTACCGCCAAACTTTCATTTTGCAAGTGATTTATTTGACACTTTAATGATATTACACTGACATTTAGACTAATGCCACGTGAGCATAAGTGAAATTCAGATGACCCCATGAAAGGGTGCCATCTGCTTTCTAACAGAATTGAGCCCAACTATTTCTCTCATTTTCCATGGACGACATAAAACTTCCATCAATTTCCAGCCTTCATAAGTGATGAGAGCACAAAAGTGCAATCATCGTACCACCTTAATTAGTATTATAGTTAATTTTTAATGATAAAATTAATGAATTAACATTGTATTTGTGTTTGAATGCAAGGAATCTAAGAGACCCAATAACATTGGGTTTGAGCCCAATGCTCGACAGCCCGAGCTCAACAAATTTTTCAGCCGCCATGCAAGCATGAAATCCCACGCCGTCCATCAGATCACCTTCCAAATCAGTCCCACAGCAAGGCCCCGCGATCATTTCCTTCTCAGCCATCCGTCCAGCTAATCATCAACATCCCAAATAAATCCACTCCGTCCGCATCTTCAACGAGTCCTCCTAGCATCCCACGGATTACGACACCATCGTAGCCGTCCATCTTTTCAGCTCCAAGGATCTCGTGATCGGTTCAACCTCCCACGCCCGTGAAGCATCCGCCCCCGTCCGACTGCAGCGTGATCCAAGCTCCTCTCAAATCCCAGCTTCCGGCCGGATCAGCCTCCAAATGATCCCGAGCGATCTCCAAGCCTCCAACGTCGCGTCCGTGATCCACGCCTCCTCCCAGGCGCCCGTTCGAAGCAGCTTCCTCCAGCCGTTGGCCCCAGCAGAGTCCCAGCGTCCAAGCTTCCGGATCCCCAGCGTATCAGCCTTGCGTTTGTCCTCACCGCGTCTCCACCGCATCCATGCCGTGGCATCCCTTCCAAATCCTCCACGCCAGCAAAAGCATCAAGCTCCATCGATCACGGCAGACCCCAGCTGCCTTCCGCTTCCAATCCCGACAATCCCACGGCGATTCCCGCATCCGATCCCAGCAGCGCCCGAAGAAGGAAGTCCGCGCCTCTCATCCCGTAATCCAGCGATTCCGTGGCCAATCAGATGGGAATTTTGCATCTCCTCCCTTCCCGAATCAACCTCTCAGCCTTCCCATGATCCCGCTTCCGAGTTTCAGCACATGTCCAAGCACCCAGCAGCCCTTCCGTGATTTCCTCCCGTCGATCAAGCTCCCATTTCTTCCGCCCATTGATTCCTCTTCCGGATTCGAGAGCCCCTGCATCCGTTACCCCTCCTCGCTATAGATCAGGGGGTGGGCGACCTATTTAAGGAGAGGAAGAGGCCGACGAAGGGGGAGGGGGGAGTGCTCGGTTGGGTGTGGAGGCCAAGTAACAGGGGAGGTGGTGGTCGGCGAGCCCAAAGAAAGGAGAAAGAAGAAACAGAGCATTGCTCTGTTTCTCTTGGGAAGAAGAAAGAAATAAAAAAAATTGTTATTTTATGTTGAGGGAGAAGCTTATTTGTTTTATATTTTTTTATGTTATTTGTAAAAGAGAAGAAACATTAGGTTTCTAATCTCCACTTTTATTTGTAATGAATTTTCTTTTTATCAAATCCATCATTTCTTTTTCATGCAATCCTTGTTCTAGGTTTAAGTTAATTTCTATTTTTTTTTTGCAATCTTTTAATTCTTCTTTGATGCAATACATTGAATTTTCTTTGATGCAATTTATGTTCTAGGCTTTTGATCTTCTTAGCACTTGTCTTCATCCATTTTAATTTATGCAAAAATTTTCCTTTGAATTGTTAAACATTTCATGAATTCATAAATACTCTTTGATTTTTAAGTACTTGTCTTTTTATTATTTTTAAATAAAAAAATATTCTCCGGTAGACTAGAAAATCCATCAACATCCTCAAAATAATGTTTTTCTTTTATCATTCAAAAATTGATTTCAAATCCGAGTGAACGTTCTAATTTTTATGCAACTCCAATCGCCTCCCTGTGGATCGACCTCTTACAACCGCTATTCTTCGAGTAGGAAAGGTAAGAGTAGAATTAAATTTAAACTTTGTTTGTCAGTTCTAACAACGATCTGTTTAGCATATTTTTAGGTAAACATGAATTGCACAACAAAATTTTGGCGTCGTTGCCGGGGAGGTAAATCGAGAAGCAAGAATGATCACGAAGATCAAATCGGATTTTGGATGCCCGGAGTGAACGCACTCCGGTAGTAAGTTTTTATTTTAATTAATTTTTCTTATTTTGATTATTTTTAGTTAGTAATTTTGTGGTTATTAAATTCTGAAATTTGAAATTAAAGTTTTCTTAAAAAAAGTAAAAAAAATTTGAAAAAAAATTTAAAAAAATTCAAAAATTCAAAAATTTAAATTCAAAATTTGAATTCTGTGATTCGAAATTTGAAATTTTAAAAAAAAAGTTAAAAAAAATTAATTAAATCAAAAAAAAATTCAAAAAAAAATATATATTATTTTTGCTAGTAATTGGTAGGGTGCAATCCCCCGAGGTGATCATACCTCTATTGGGACTCCTCACGGAGTAATCTCTAGAGCTTATTCAACGGGCATTCGGAGATTGACTGACGCATAAAGATTGTGTTTAGTTTACATTCAAGTTATTGCTAAATTTTTTTAAAAAAAAAATTAAAAAAAAATTAGTAAAAGTAAAAAAAAATTGCTTGCTCATTTAATCAATACAACCTAATGACATTGCATAAACTTTAAAAAAATATTGATTATTTACTGCATTTAGTATTAAGCATTTGCATAAAGTAATTAAGGGCAAAACCCATTAAAAAGATAAAGTCGGAAAGTCATTACCTGTCCTTAGCCCAAAAATCACTACCTTGCATACTTATCCTAAGCTAAATTAAATTAAAATCAAATTAGACGTTGGCCTTAGGGTTTTCGAGCTCAATTAGGCTCTTGGAAAGAAACGGCTGAAAGCCACTCCAGTGAGGATTTAGTAATTGGTGATGTCTAGGAAAGTTTTACAACAGTGAGAACTGTTACGGGTATTGTGGTATCGGTGGATCCCTTCTGGCACCACCGCACACTCCGGGACTTTCCTGGTCACTGGTTACTGGATCACATAACTGGTAAGTGATCGGCTCTTTCAATTTTGAAAATAAACCACGCAATAGCATGTATCCTGTAGGACAGTGATTACGGGTGTCGGTCCACAGGGATTGGAGACAAGTTATTTTTCCTAATTAAATAATTACTTCAAAAAGGATAAGCTAGAATAAATGATAAAAACATAAGAATTAATATGGGTGTAGTAGTATGAATTATCTATGGAGAGAGGTGTTTAGGGCTAGAATCCACCGATGGATTCGTAAGTGTGATGCTTTCAATGACTTAGATGCGTGTATGATCTGATTGCTCTTAACTACAAGTTAGGGCAATCAGACAAAAAGTTGAAATCTAACCCACAGTATGAGTCATCTAAGCCTGGCACAAACCATCTTTTCTAAGGATAGGCATGGTCTGTCCTATTTAGCATGATTCATCTGATGATTAATTTTTCAAAGATAAATCCGATAGTTGCATAGCAATCTCTTCCAAACCACAGGTATTGGATTCAATTTCGATAAACTAGATTAATTCATGCAAAGACTTTCTACAAGATAAACATCTTACATAAATTAAACAAGATATTTTAAGATCATAATTTCATTGAGTATGCAACTGTCTTACAACGCTAAAAATCAAAGAAATGCAACACAAATACTCATCCATGGCTTCATCAAACCCCTAAACCAGGGTTCAGCCACTCATGATGCTCGGCGACTTTGATCGGCTTGCTGAGATGCTCAATGCCATCTGCATCATTTTCTTTCACTAATTGATCCGCTCCCAGCCTCCCTTCATTCTCTTTTTTTTTTATTTCTTTTCTCTCCCGAACAGAGGCTCCTCCTCTGTTTATTTTTCAAACCGTCGCCCCCTTCTCCCTCTTCTTCATCTTGCTCTTATAGATCGCCGAAGGCCGGTGATGGATCCCGAGAGAGGAGGAGGGCGTGATGCTGGGGGGGCAGATCGCGGATGAAGATGATGAAGGGCGTCAATGGCTGGATCTCGGGCTTGATTGCAGATGCTAATGAATGCGGAAGGGAGAAGAGCAGCAGAGGCGGGGTCATCCGGGATTTGGGGATCCGGAGGAGACGCGGGCGGTGATGATGAAGAACGGGATGCTGGGTCGCAGGAAGGAGGGACGCGAGCTGGAAGGAGCTGATCGGGTCGCGGGATCTCGGCTGCTGGGAGGTGGAATGGGCTGCGTCACGGGCGGAAGAAGGGCCGGAGATGAAGACGATGCCGCGTAGGTGGATCTAGCATGCGGCTGACACGAGGTGCTTGATTTCAGTTTGGATCACGGCTGCTGCTGGGAGGAATGAGATGCGGTGCGGGATCGCCGGGATCATGGAAGATGCTCCAACGGTTGGCTGGATAGGGGCGGAAGGAGAGGGCGGATGCGGGCGCCGATCCGAAAGGAAGACGGCGTGATTGCTGGGGCGCCGGATGAAGAAGATCCCGGCTTGCTGATTTGGGAAGGAAGGAGACGCTGCGGGATCGACGGGAAGAAGCCGCGGACGGTGGATTTGATCGCGGGATCGTCGGGAGGAAGCCGCGGATGGTGGGCGGCCGCGAGATCAACGGGAAGACGCCGCGGGGGACCGTCGGTGGGCTGCGCGTGAGATGTTCATCGGGGGAGGAAGAAGATGAACAGTGGCTGTCATTTTTATATATTTTTTTTAACACTGTTCATATGAACAGTGCCATCTCGGAACACTGTTCATATGAACAGTGTTTTCAACATTTGGGAAAAAACTCTTTTTCTTGCTCTATTTTAACGGAAAAATGGGCATATATGGATTTAAAAGGTCTCCCTTATTTTGCTTAGTTTGGAAACATGATGCGGAGACGGGAATTTCTGAACCGTTGGATCACTTGGGGAGCCACGGACGGTGGACAGTGCTTGGGTGCATGCATGTCAGTTGGCATTGGGCTCGAACCCAGTGTTATTGAACTGAAATGTGCTGGCTGGTATGCTCGGAAGGCGAGGACATGTGAATTATTTATTTCTTATCATATTTTAAATTTATTTCAAAGATTGTTCTATTTTGTAGTAAAATAAGTAGTTATCCGTTTAAGAACGTTGACATGTGCTGGAAAAAGAATATTAAATTATAGATTAATCAGCACTTATCACACCCCCAAACCTATATTTTGCTAGTCCTCGAGCAAAATAAAACTAGAAAAGAAAAATTCTAACTCACTTTCGCAGGCATCGCGATTGCATTTACCATATGCAACAAGGCTTTAAACCCCTAGGTTACCCTAGTGGACGAGTTATAGTCTCGTGAGGATTTTCAGTGAAGATACCCACAAACTTCAATATCATTTATTGTTATGATTAATTTGTTGTTGTTGTTGTTGTTATTTTATTTTTTTTTTTTTAATTTGATTGATGAAACTTCAAATTCCAAGTGCATACTAGCTAGAAAAAAAAAACTTTTTTTTAATTAAAATCTAATTTAAGATACATAAAAGATAAGAATTTCAAAGCACACACGGTTTTATTTACTAAGTCAGCCCAAATTCTAGATTAGTATGCAATCTAAGTTAAAGTCATTAAGTTGCCGTTTAGAAAGTTGTAAGACTTATTTATACTGGAGTGCTCGGTGAAATCTGGACCGTACACAAGCTAAGGGTTCGGATCTCCAAAATATTGTTAGTACTAGTAGTTTCCAAGGATTGGTCGAAAAGACCTACTCACTGATTCAAAATCATCTTATCTGCAGGATTTCGAGAGTTGTGGATGTTTACTTTAGTACCTCACGGGCTTTATCTGTAATATTCCAGTTTACTCGAATTTTTACTACGACGGCTTTGACACTATTGTCTTTTCGGTCAATACAACATTTTTTTTTTTAAGAAAGATATTTAAATTGTGCACTTTTACTCTTGTGGTGATTTCTCCATGTAACGAGTAATCAGTCGACAACTCTCACACCAGTTGGCATAAGGTGTCGGGCATCAAGACTCCCCTACGGACTTATGCTCGGAGTCCTCATCACAAGCCCACTTAACCTTTGACAATAGGTAGCCCTTTTCGATGTTCCTGACTAAATCCATTTTTATTGATGATTTTTTTTTTTGGATTAGATAAGTATGATTCATCAGGGTCCAAGGTTGCTACCATACTCTCAACATAATGTCGAGCCTAGACCTTAGAAGAGTCGGCCAGTGTGTAGTGAAATTCCAAAGTATTAATTAGCTTACAACTCCCTAAGAGAGACTTAATAAAAAGAACTTAAATTTGTATTACTTTCCACTAGTCTTTGGGCTTTTTAGTTTTTATATACCTTGTGTGTTTATCATTCTCGCATAAATGTATATAAATTAGGGTTTTTTTTATAACAAAAACTTTTTTTTTGATAACTTTTTTATTAATATTATTTTATAAAAATGAAAATAAATACATTTTTTTAAAAAAATATTTTTATTTTTTATTTTTTCTTTTTTTCTTTTTTTTTAAAAAAATAATTTTTTAATTATTATTTTTTATTTTTTATTTTTTTTATTAGATGAAAATCAAGATGAATACCCCCAAACCTAAACCTAACATTTTCCTCAATGTTAAGAAATAATCTAAGAGAATTGGGTTGCCTCCCAACAAGCGCTAAGTTTATTGTCTTCAGCCAGACATAGTGAGATAGTTTTTGCATCTCCTTCTATGAGGTCCTCTATTTTGTCTATCATAAAACACTCAATTTTCCTTGCGGGTTGGTCGGCCGCATTGAACACATTTAATTTTACCTTAATGTTCCCAAATGATATGTTCATTACCCCTGTTCTACAATTGATGCATGCATTGGCTGTTGCTAAAAAGGGCCGCCCAAGGATCACGGGGATTTGTTTATTAGGATTGGGCTGATATTCCATATCAAGGACAATGAAATCTACTGGAAAATAAAATTTGTCTACCTTGACAAGAACATCTTCAATTATCCCATGTGGTGTTTTTACAGATCGATCAGCCAATTGAAGGGATACCGAGGTTGGTTTTAACTCACCTAAACCAAGTTTCTCATAAACTGAATAAGGTAAAAGGTTGACACTTGCCCCTAGATCTAAGAGTGCTCGATTAATAAAATTATTTCCTAAGACACAGGAGATCGTGGGAGCACCAGGATCTTTGAATTTTGGAGGGGTGTTGTGTTGGAGAATAGAACTCACTTGCCTAGTTAGGAAGACCTTCTTAGGCACATGTGTCCTAGATTTTCGCTTTTGTATACAAAGGTCTTTGAGAAATTTGGCATAGGAGGGAACTTGTCTGATGGCATCAAGGAGTGGGAGGTTGATTTTAACTTGTTTGAAGACCTCCATTATTTCCTCTAGTGAAGTTCCCTTTTTGCCAAAGGGAGAGGGTGAATTAAGAGCTTCAGGATATGGGGCCTTTGGGATATGAGTTTTGGCAGAAGGTGGACTAGGTGAAGAAGAAGAAGAAGGTTTTTTATTTGACACATTTCTATCCTCTTCTTCATCTTCCTTATTGTTGTCCTCCCCAATCTTATTGTCTACTACACGTCCACTCCTTAGGGTAGTCAAAGCATTGGCTTGTTCATGATGAATTGCATTTAGTTGATTTCTTGAGCCATGTATTGTCCCCTAGGATTACTTAGCGGTTGGCTTGGAAGCTTTCCTTCCTCTCGCTTGTTTAGTGCATTAGCTAGTTGACCCATTTGGGATTCTAGCTTGGCGATTGATTGCGTATGAGTGTGCACTAATTGTGTAATGGTTTCCAAACCTTGAAGGGCGTTCAACACTTTCTCCTCAAAGGCTGTGTTTCTTTGGGGTGGAGGAGGAGTGTGTTGAAATTGAATCGAGGGATGGTAGGGATGAATATTTTGTGGGGTTTGAAAATTCTGAGGATTTTGAAAATTTTGGGAATAGGGTTGGGCTGTGTTCGAAGCTTGCTGCTTCCAAGAAAAGTTTGGATGATTTCGCCATCCCGGGTTATATGTATTGGAAAATGGGTCATTACCCCGGTCTAGGCTGTGTTTGAGCAGCATTGATGTGTTCTTGCACGAGTTCGGGGAATTGGGGCGCTGAA
>NW_024068940.1:0-82033 GCF_009389715.1 Phoenix dactylifera | reverse complement strand
TAGCTTAGCAGAGGGGTGTTTGATTGCTTGAATTGTAAGGCCTTCTAGTGGTTGAGGAGAAGAAGATGGAAATAAGGAGAGGAGAAAATCATGAGATGGGAACACTGCTTGAATGAATCAATCTACCTAAACTCAGAAAATGAAGTAAATGGAACCCAAGCAGGTGGCCAGATCAATCCATCAAACCAAAAGTATGCGAGAAATATTTATCTTGTTGCCACACAACCTTTTCTTCAAGGGTTATAGACAGACCAAAGGCTGATTCTCTTGTTCCAATCCTGATTTTGGATGAAAGTTGGCCACTTCCTACCTACAAAAATCTAGTTTTTGGACTTACAAGGTTTCAAATGCAAAGGGATAAGACTGCATAATGGTTTTTACTAGAAGTTAATAATAATAAGGTTACTGGCCTTCTGCTCCTCTTCTACACATTTCTTCTTTGGCTTTTGGTTTTCCATCAAGGACAAGGGAAAAATGCATCCTCATATTGATTTTCAGCAAGTAGGTTACAAGAATTCATTTTCTTAGAATAAATTCACATTTGAAATTTAATTTAAACAAGGGCATCACGCAGAGATCAAACCATGGATCTCTCAGAACAGAGAAATAAAAATGACATGTTATAAATAAGAAGTCTAATTCTTGATGCATTTATTGACGAGGTCAAATGGCTAAGAATAGTAAATAAGGTATAAGATTAACACCTTAGTTGCACCTCTAAATGCTACATACAAGTCACTCTTAGTTATGCGAAGCAGAAGTGGACTCAGGTGATGCAGAGGAAACATAAAAGTTGCAAAAAATATTCAAAACAAGTTCCTACTAAATAGGCATAGTTGCAAAGTCCTAGATGGGTGCGCACCTTAAGTATAAGCCTCTCTATAAAGACCTTATATCATATAGCCATATGGATGAACCAAGGCTTTTCTTAGATAACTTGTGGCGAGGCATTTGGTTAGGTGAGAGTGTGAGACCGATAAACCTTAATCCAAAATGGATGACAGTTCACATGACAAGTGAAATAAGAGTTTCACAGAAATGAAGATCGTCCAAGTGGCAATGAGATGAGCTATTTAATATCGCATTCCAGTGAAAGGTTTGCAAAGATAATTGTGAATTATGACGAAGGATCATGGTATGCTGTACGATCGGTACAGGTCGGTACCGGACGTACGTACCCGTACCGATGGATACCGATATCGGTACGCCTGACGTACCGTACCGTACCGATGGATACCGGTATCGGTACGCCTGACGTACCGCATACCGTACCGTACCGACATTCGGTACGCTTATGCTAGTACGGCACCGGTACGGGTTCGGTACCGGTACGGCGAACCTTGCGAAGGATTCCTGATGGAGTGGTTTGCAGAGCATGATAGCAACTAAAATATGTTTGACAAAACGAAAGCAAAATAAAATTAAAAACAAACAATGTCCAAACCTATATAATTGGCATTCAAATTGAAAGCAATTAACTCAGAAATAGGGAACCTAGATAAATCCATACACCAGCATCACCACATTTAATATATCAAACTAATTTTTTATGCGGCCAGCGTTCACCCCTAGGGGGAAATACAAAATCGCAGCATAACATATTAACCTTCCAATGCCGATAAATTTGTAGATCAACAATCCCTTCACTATTCGTGATTAGGGGATAATAGTGGAACGCTGTAGCCAATGTTTACAAGGTTCAGCCCACGGCATGATCAAAAGGCGTCCAGAGCCATTTTGTAAGTCCTCAAGAAATTTCACAATATCAAGAAAAGAATAGCATGAAGGGAAAATTTAGAATACCAAGCACAAAGCCACAGGAATTAGATTATAAAGAAAATCACAACACCAAACCCGGAAATCGACTCGCAAAAACCTAAAACCAAACTAATCCAGCACGCAGCCTGCGGACAAAGTAATGATTGCAGATATTAAATCCCAAAACCCGAAACCATTCATGGAATCTTTGTTGAGTCTGTATCAGCAATCGCAAAAGAAACAAAGGAAATTCTAAACTAAATCAAATCAATAACAACGAGAAGAAAAAAAGAATACCTTGACAGATCGGCCTTACAAAAGCCAGAGAGCGCCAAACAGGAAAGAAGGTAAAGGTATCAAAAAAATCAAAATCTATTCCTGTTACAGAGAATATTAGAATGTCCGAGACTCAAGAACTGGTTCAGTAGAAAAGAGGGACGAACGAGAGAGGCCGGCCCAAGGCCGAAAGAGCGGCCTTTTATTTGGGTTCGGTTCCCGACTTCGTACAAGTTCTAGTCCTATGCGGTGCGTGTTTTTTTTTTTTTCCTAGACAAAAAGGGGAAGGGAAGAGAAAGGGACAAGCCCATCCCACGTAGGAGCCCTACTGGAGAATATTCGATGCGGACAGAAATGACCATATGTTGGGAACCCCGGCCGATTTTATGCGGTGCGTGTTTCGCACGGAAAATTTCTTCATGGGCCGGTACAAATCCAAGGGCGCAATTTCTAGGGCACATGTACAGCGGATAACAGGCACCCATCATTGATCCTGAATTGTCTAAATACAATATAACAATCACATTTCATTTGATCTTCTTGAATTGTTCAAATACAACTTGGTAACAGACCTAGTTCATCTAGTAATTAGATGTTTTGCACTCGAACGAGAAATTACACCTTTCATCAGGCACACCGTATCGGTGGTGCAGCAATCAGCCGTAGATCCATTCATCATCATGCATCTCATCTTGAATTGCGAAATCCCTTCTCCAAATCTTGAGTTGTTCGAGTGCACCATCTTGTGTAGGAGGAATTACTAGATGGACCGGACCCATCCAAATCTTGAAGCATGTGTAAGTGGATAATAAGATGAATTCTCACCTTTATTTTGATCTTGAATTGTTTAAAAACAAGAAGGGTAATGCGGCGAGTGACTGTTTAAAAACAAGAAGGGTAATGCGGCGAGTGACTATTGAATTGGTTCGCTAGGTCTAGTCCATCCAATAATTTCTCATCAGTTATATGAGAATCTCAGAGCGCGTAACATGATGAGGGAAACCCAAGGTAACGTAAAATTTCATTCGGAAGGATGAAAAAGAAGTAGGACCGCAAAATGGACTAAGTTGGATCGAGTATTTGTGCAGCATGAAGATAAGGTCCATGCAATCAAAACGGATTATATAATTGAATTAGAGTTAGGTCAGATAATTACAAATTAAAGACATTTTTACTGGAACTATGGCTTTATGTTGGTCCATCAATTATCATTTTTTGAAAAGTTTTTTGCATGAATACCTCCTAAATATCGGATTTTGCATGAATACCTCTTCAAAATTGATATTTTCATGTATACCCTAGTAAAATACTTGTTTTGCCATTCTACCCTTTTTTTTTTATTTTTGTTTTTGCATATATACCCATTCTATCTAACGACGTTAAAAAATTAACAGTTTCAAATTAAAATGACTGAAATATCTTTAATGGATAGACATGCAAATAGATTGCAATCCCGATAGTAGAAAAAGAAGGAACCTTTTCGATTTCTATGCAACTCACTCGTGATTGGAAGCACATTTCCTTGTCAGCAAATGAAATCAGGGAAAATAAGAAGTGAGTACAATACAGTCTCCATCGCCAAATGACTCATGTTAGTATCCCAAACACAGGGAGTACCACAGCCCATTGCACAGCAGACAAATCTCTCAAGCCCCCCACCCACCTCCGTTCCTCCAGCACTACTCTCTCGTCTTTCCTCCCAGGCTTGTTGCTGTTTAGTCATGTTTCTTCCCACCAGCCAAAATGCGGGAAATCTGCAAGCCTCTGCTGAATGCTTGGTTGAAAAGCAGCCTTGTTTGGAACTCCGAAACAAATGGGAACCATGCCAACACAGCCACTGGTGCAAAGATCACAGGACCCATCACATAATCGTATGCCCTAGCAAATGGTTTGACTGAGCCCCACAACCCAAGGGTCTTTATAATCGGCTTGCATGCCTGTGATATCTGCATCGGAGATTCCAGGATGAAATTTTGAAATTTGTTGCAAAGCTCTTCGGTAAAAATTAAAAAAAAAATCTCCAGACGCACCGCAATAATTTGTTAAATTATGCTATATGAAGGCTTCTATTTGGGACCTCATGGTACTCCTAGGTAGGGACCGAAAAATATATACAAGAAAGAAAGAAAGAAAGAAAGAAGACCGACCTGAACTTTCCACTTGTAAATGCATGAAGTGAACCTTTTTTAAAAGCAAAATAGTACCTGAAGCACTGCCCATCCTGTTGGCATGAAGGCAAGGATGCTGGTGGAAATGTCACCCACTGTCAGATTAAGAACAGCAAAGAGGATGACTAGTGCACCAATAAACCCAGCAAACAGGAATAGCTTGAGTAACCGGAACAGAAGTTGGAAGTCTGCACTAAACTTCTTCCTGCCCACGGACTCCATCTGCAGAAAGACACTCATTTAGGGCAAAAGCAATATCAAATTTATGAATTAAAAACCCTCTACAGAAAAGTACCAACCTTCAGTATAATCATCACTGCAACTATCACCAACCAGGACAGGGCATACACCTGCTCACAAAAGAAATTAGGCCCTTCTTTTTGCTGGCATTCTGCTCAAACAGCAGCTGTAACCAAAACGGAATAAATAAATAAAAGGCTTGATACAAAAGGCGTGAAACTCACTAGAATGCTTTTGTTGCCATTGGTCACATTCAGGTGATAGACAATCCCATACTGGAAGAGGAAGAAGCGCATAGAAAGAATAATCTCCCAAAATCGCCCCAAGAATCCTGTGTACTGCAAGTGCTCTTGTTCTTCAACCCACCAGGACTCCCAGCTTTTATTTGGTGGTACACCAACGCCACCCCTGCTCCCTATCCATTTTGTCCAATCATCCCAGTCTTCCACTATCTTCTGCCACTCAAAACCAGATGGGTTGAAAATGAATGGTGCAAACAACCAACTTACCACAAGGAACCACATTGATGATGTGACTAGCGTATAGGTAATTGTGCCATTTGGCATTGTCCCATACAACTGGTAAACTATCAGCAGTATCATCAACTCCAGCCCTTTCACAAAGTGACTTCTAGAATACATCCTGTAATTCTCTGCAAACCTTTCATGCCGGACTACAAATCCTCGCCCAGTTGCTCTATATTTTGCACCACCATGCAAGACGGTTCTCCCAAAATAATGAGCCCTTGTTCCAAGAGAGAATGTGAAGAAAACTGCACAAAGCTGAAGCTGCATGACAACGAAATCAACAAGGGCAGTTCTGAATCCTCTTTCTAGTCCAATCTCCATTACCATCGGTAAAGCCATTAATAAGCCTAACTGAACTACGGATTGAGATGCCATGGCTGCCTCAAGGGATTTGTTGCCTCTCATCCTTGCTTGCTTCAAAAATGCCTCTTCCAATCCGCTTAATGATAGGTAAAGTTTTCCATACAAGTAGACATATAAGATAATGGCAACCATCTGCATGTATTTAAGGTAAGAAAGTCGAACATTAGAAAATATAGTTGGCGTTAAAAAAAAGAAGCAAAGCTACCTACAACTACATAATTGAACTGCTTTTGGCTAACCCATCCTACTTGTGCCAGTTTTTTTCTGCTCATATTTTTTTATGAGTAAAATAATAGATGTTCTATTTATGGTTACCATAATCTCATCTTTCAGTATGCCCTAATATTAAATTTGCTCCAGGGATTATTCTAGTTTGACAGGTAATGAAATAGAATGAGCTTACCAATGAGCTGAAGTAAAATCCCACGGTTGTAAAGTAACAAGACAGCATACGAAAAAAGTCAAAGCGATGGCCTAAACGATAGATATCTCTGCTAAGTACTTGTTCCCCGTTACCACAGGCAACTTTAGCTTCAAATAGTGTGATTTGATTAAGCCCTACATCACGACCTTTCCCAACTTGAATGTACTCATGATGGGTGACATTACCACGCCTTAGCATTGAGTTAAAACCTGGAAGAGTTTTATAAAATGATAGGGTTAAAACTGGAAGAGGAAACAAAATACAAGATTTTAGACAGAAAGGAAATCTTTGCTGAAGTTCAGAATTTATGCATGAAATTACCGCAAAAATGTCCTCACTCAGGTTGATTCCCCGAGATGCCTTGCTAATGCCACCCCTGGTAATGTGGAATATCCTATCAAACACATCTGGATGACCATAATGAAAACGAACCCTGGTCATACCGAAGAAAATTAAAACTATCAGGACAAATTTTGATAAATTTTGAAGGAGAAACAATTTTGAGGGTTCTCCATTCTGCACGAGTAAAATACTCATATGGTCAGTCAGCAGTTCAACTTGCGCACCATGTAAGACCATACAGCATGCAGCAACAGCTAGTAATATTAATATGCCACATATAAATAAACTACAACATACCAAAGTTTTTTGAAGAGCAGGCATTATAACAATGAATATGGATAGATTGGCTGCATCCACAGGATATATTTCCAATCAAAAAAATCTACTTGACATGGAATTAATATTGTCTATGTGTACAGAAAAGCTTTAAACTTGTTTTTGAATAAATTAAACAGAAATTAGACATTAGAAGAATGAGCAGTTGCAGCCTCCTGACTAGCCTACCCTGTTTGGTAGATAACACTGAACAGACCAAATTTGGGCAAGGCTACAACAACAAATTAGCTACAGTACCAAAAGGTCTGATTTTAAAGTACACTCATGGCACTGATGATGTGGCACCTCCAAAGAATGACAGATACATGCATGAGATAAACCAATTAAAAAGTATGTGCTAGCCCTTGTTACATAAGGAATGCTTATGTGGAATTACTTGTAATTGTTTTGTTAGAAGGTTAAATCCATCATTCTAAGTGCCTCGTACCAAGTTTATCCTAGAATTATCTAAAATACATGATTTAAATTTGCATAGAATTTTTTAGAACAAATATATAATCTGACTGGCCATGAATATCATTAAACTTAATGAGGTAATGTATTGTGAGTACAAATATAATGAAACTCACTTCAATGGGTTTGCAAGGACTCTTTGGCCAATAGTCACAAACGTTGTTTCTTGATTTGACATAAACCACGCCAAGGATGACACGCTACAAAACAGATTTATTTCACATATTAGAGAACATAAACCAATCTTATTGTCCCAAATGCAAGAAATTGATTTATAGCCAGTGTGGGCGGAACCGAGCCGAACCGGCCGGTTCGGCAATAGAAAGCGGTTCCAGCCCCTAGGGGGCCGGAGCCTGATTGCCGCTAGCCAGAACTGGCCAGAATCGAACGGAACCGGACGGTTCCATCCGGTTTGGCTCGGTTCGAACCGATATTGACCCGTACCGGACTCGGTACCAGTTCGGCGAACTTGTTTATGGCTACTGAAAATCATTCTTACCTTCCTGTAAAAATATGCTCTCGTACACCCAGAATAGTGGGTTGACGCACTCCATGATCTTCATTGAATTCTTCCAAAAGGTTACGCATTTTAAGAGCCTCTTCTAAGTAATTGTCCTATAGATTTTTTTTATTAAGCAAAAAGTATAAGAATCATTAGTCATAGTGGCTCCAAGTCTGTTTCTAGAAAATTTAGACCATATCTACATTACCTGGTTCATATCAATGGTCTGAAGAGCCTCTCCTCGAGTGAAGATAATAGCATGGTTCTGATTTTCCGGCTTTCCTTCACCGATCTTTTGCAGATCCTGGCAACTTAATACGATATATTTCCTTTTAACAGGAAAAGACAGAACATTTAGTATAGCTAGACTTAATTATTGCGACACTATAGTTTAAACTTCGAATGACAATTTTATAAACAAGAAAGAGGGGAAAAACTCAAAGGATAATTACCTGGTCAAGATTATCAACAGCTTTTACTAGTACTGGAATAATAGGTTTTCTGTACCATTCCACCTTGTGTTTCTTCAACCTCATCAATATATGCTACACGTAAAGAAGGATAACTGTAGTAGAAGATCAGCAATTAGTTTCTACAGAAAGAAAACTCATCTAAAATTGTAAATTTGCTGGCAGTTTATTGTTGTACAGTTCCCTTGTTTTTTAAAACAGAAAATGTGCTTCTGTCCCCTTTAATTTCATTTTATTATTGGTAAATTGTTATAAAAGTACCTAAAACACACAATTTTGGTTCAAATAAGCCAGATTTATACTCTAGTTTTCTGTAAATGTAAATTATTTTTCATTGATTGACCAAATGATACAGTTTAAGATCTTACTAGAATAATATTATATGAAAACGAATGAAACTAATAAATTAGGATTTTCTCTGTTCAATATTCTTGCTTTACATACATAAAAACACAGATAAATTAAACATGACATGGAGTCAGTCATACCATTTAGCATGTCACCGGTTGTATGTCAAATGGTGTCTAGATTCAAGAAAACACATCTTCCTTAACAAGATTCAATATGCCATTATATAAAATTGCATGATTTGTCTCAAACTAACTGTGAGATTTGACCTACAAGTCCAGTAAGCACCAATCATGTGATTCAAGAGAAAGACAAAGTAACATTTGCAGTTTACAAAGGATTAATATAGAAAAGCTCAAGGTATGCTGAACTGGCTCGTACCGGCCAGTTTAGCACGTACCGAACCGGTACCGGTGCCGACCAGTTTGGCCCGTATTAGCCGATACGAGAGGCGTACCGGACGATTTGTCCGATTCGGCTAGGAACCGTGCTAACCGGTTTGCACCAATTCTAGTGCCACAGCATGCACGCTGTGATAAGACATCAGTTAGGTACCGATACGAACTGGTAATGAACCGACACCAAACTAGTACCGGTTTGCCGATCCTTGCCTGGTACTAATATAGTAGCACATGCCCCAGACATGCCTATACAATTTAGTGCTGAAAACCTTATTCTGTACTAAATGAAGTCAAGCAAAATTGGTCAATAGTGTAGCTTGTGGAGTTAGGCAGTATCTTGTCTGGACAAGCTAAAAGTTCCATTTCCTGCTATTCTGGTTTTATTTGGTATGATGTCCTTATATCTCCTTCCAGGCAAAAAGGTAATCAAGTGAATAGTCATGCTTATGCTGTTTTATAAGTGGGCAACAGTCAATATCATTTAAACAAAAAAAAAATGCTAGCAAGTGAAGGGTGAGAAACATGCATTAAACATGAATAAAACCGTGGCCTATTATGAAAAGTATCTTAGTGAGATGTTCTTGTTCTTATATAGAATAGTTGTATTAGAGAGATGGGAACACCTAAAGCTAGGTCCGTAGTACCGGAACTAGCACCCGTGCTAATAGGCCGGTGGTATGGTACGCTATGCCCTCGTGCCGTGCCATTCCGGGTGCAAATCAACAGGAAAACCGGCAAGAGAGGTGGAGAGGAAGAAGAGAGAGAGGAAGGGAGGGAGAGAACAGGAGAGCGTGGCGGGGAGAGAGAGAGAGAGGCGGAAGGAGGGTGAGAGGGAGAAGGAAAGAGAGAGAGGAAGGAAGGGAGAGGGCAGCGGTGAGTGGCAGCCGCTGGAACAAGATCAAGGGATGGGAAGAGAGGGCTTTCAAAGCCCTCTCTACTCCGTGCGTCGGAACCTTTTTTTCTATTTTTTTAAAGTGACGTTGGCAACCACTACCGACTTTACTTTTTTTTTTCTTTTTTTTGGAATTTTTGAAGTGAAGTTGGCAGCATGCTTCACTTAAATCAAAAAAAGGGGGTTGAAGCCCCTATTTTCTTTTGCCCCGGTTCTGACGCAAGGGGGAAAGAGGGCTTCAAAAGCCCTCTCTCAGCCCTATTCTAGCAGCCGCCGCTCACTGCGCCTTCTCCAACTCTCTCTCCCTCTCTCTCCCCTCCCCCCCTCTCTCTTTCCTCTCTTGCCTTCTCCCTCTCTACCACTTGCTAATTTCTTGATTTTATTGCCGGAACCGTCCCAGTCCACCACCATACGGCTCGATATGCCTCGAATCGCGTGGTTCAGGACAATTCTGTCTTCCTTAACCTAAAGTAATGAAGAAGAGAGAATTTGAAAATGGTTAAGGAACAAAAAAAAAGATGCATGAAATAGGAATACAACAAAAGTAGGAATTAGATTGCTTAATCATGAAATACTTGGAAAAAGTCATGTAAATTATGGCAAAGCTAGCCTCAATAATCATAGAATGTCACATACAACACAAAGCTTTCAAACTAAAGAGTAAGACTATATTAGCTAACTATGTATAAGACAACTAAAATAATCAATGTTTGTACTAATGAATAATAAATTCCTATGGTAACATATTGCAGTACATGATCTAAATATAGACAACATGATATGAAATAGTATAACTGCAGATTTTTGCTGAGTATCTAAAAAAAAAAAGAGTGAATCCTGTAGATATCTCATCAAACAAGAAAAGAAATGAAAAAAGGATATCAAATGTTAAGAGTATAAGATTGTAATCATATAGGAGAAATTCATAGTCCTAGATCAAGGTTCGCCGTACCAGTACCAGACCCTGTACCGGTGCCACGCTAGCATAGTGTCGGTATGGTATGGAATGGAGTTTTTTTGGCATACCGAGGATCGGTACATCACCTGTACCGGCACCGAACCAGTATGGTACGTTTGGTACCGTCCGGTTTGGTACGGTACGACATACCATGGTCTAGATGATATTAGGAGAAAGACATACTTAACCATCAAGTTCAGAATGTCTGTTGCGCGACGATCTCCAGACTGTTTTTGATTGCCATAATTTGGCATGTCCGCACATATGTAATTTCATGTCTGCAACAGCTTCAGCTGAGCAGATAAAGACCTCTGACTCTTCTTTTCTTCCACAGCTGGATCAGCAACCACTTTATATCCTTCTAAAATCTCTACAAGTATCAAAGATGGTAAGATTAAACTCAAGAGATGTATGTCTAATTCATCATAAAAATTTAATTAGGAATTATTACCTCTTTCAGAAGCCATGTCAAGAAAAGCCTGTAGCTTCAAAGCTCTTCGGTAGTACATCATTCCCCTAACTGCAGCGATGAAGGCACAGTGTAAAGTAGCTAAAAATCATTAAAACATTTTAGAATTATGAATATTCACACCAGTTCTGCAGAGTGTTTGCCCTCTTAAGGAGGCCCAATGACGAGCTGCAAAACATTCTCCTCATTTCCCCAAACTTCGTTCTCTCTTTACAACCGATTCTCTCCATGAAATGTTCCATTCATCTAATATATTAATCAAAGTCTCCCAACAATAAAACAATCAGAATAAGGAATTAATTGAAAATTTAATGTAGTGATATCAGTAATGATCTAACATATCCAAGGGAAAGAAAATTACAAAACCTGGAAAGATTTTTGCAGGTAGAATATGATTGATACACCATCCTCATTCTCCAGTTCAGATCACTTTTAGAATATACAGTCTCCTCACTATAGTATGGAGTCATAACACTGGCAAATGTCATATTAACTTATTAGATGATGACTGGCAAAAGAAAATTAACAAATATTGTCTTGCTCTTACTGCAGTGAAGTTCAAATGTTTAGCACAGAACCTGTAGTGAACAATGGTTGATATGGTCACTGTATCGTGCACTAAATCTACATAGAGTATCAGCTGGTACTCTTTGACACAACCAATATGATCCTGGTGGCATATTTTGGCATCTTAAATTATTTTCTTTGCTCTTTTCTCTTATGTTTAATGTCTTAATTAAGTTTGGACTGTCGGCCAAATAGATCAGTTTCAGTCAAGAACAATCACAAACTGCTTGACATTTTGCCTTTGTTAGTTTTGGCAAAATTGCCATCTAATCTTTCTTTAAGAAGTATGTTTAATGTTTTCTAAACTCAACAATGTAATCACACATTTACCAAAGGCCTACTAATCTAATCTATGTTAATATCATATAAGCTTTGTTACTATGATGGGTAAATGCAACCTTGACATGTCTTTAAGTTATAAATAACATAGTAATATGTAGAACTAAAGATGAATGCGCATGTCTAGTACCTTTTATTGTTTTGGAGAGTAATTTATGGAATTAATCTTATATCTGGTACACTCATCTTATTAATTTAAACCTGATTAAGCAATATTTGGTATTTTATACAGTATACTAGTTTCAGTCTGAAAGCATTGAAATCCTAAATAACTGAAACAAAATAAAATTATGGGCGATGATTTGCTTTCATTTATTTATTTTTTATTTTTAGAAGAGTTTCTAATTTTTACCAGAACTCTGAAACTCGAAGCACAATGCTGAAACTATCAGAATTGTTAAACCTGAAATCAAGGTTTGAAAACTTTTTTGGTTTCGATTTGGGCCAGGCTCTTCAGTTTTGGAAGTTTCAGTCCAAGTATTGAAGTTTTGGTCAAAAAGAAAAATGAAAAAAAAAAGAAAAAAAAAGAAAAAAATCTAGGAAATGTTATTACACCTTATTTCTATAGATTCTTTATATGTCAAACTTCGACAATTTAAGAGTGAAACTAACATTGTGAAATTCATCAAAACTTGCTAGTTGCTATTAAGAATAATAAAGTAATGATATGTTGAAAAAAAAACATTGGTGTTTAGCATTTTTATCCAAGAAAATAGACTCCCAACATCTTATGTGCGAATACCAAGTCTTCCAATTAAATATACCCTATAATTAAGAAGATGAAAGCTTTAGGTTCAAGATCGTAAATCCACCAAATGCAGCCTTACCATCCGTGTTTAGAAGGACTGCTTCCGTGTTTCAAACCCATGACATCTAGTTCATGGTGGAGCACCCTCACCATTGTGCCAAGGCTCACCCTTTGCAAATGTAATACAATAAAATATAAAATTATAGTTGATTCATAATTTTTGTGACAATTTTGGGGTTTGACACACCATTAAAGTTAAGAGATGGAGGTTCCTCGGTTCATAGACTAGTTGCATACACAAGTTCATCGTTATCTTTTCAAATACTACCATTCTAATATACAACTTTGTGTATAAATTGCATTGCTATATCATCTACATATGGAGATGCACTTCTTATGTGCACACGGGGATGCACACAAGAAGGGATGGCTTAATCTCAACCATTAAAAATTTATTTTTTATGTTAGATGTAGATGTACTCCCTACTATTATTGCCAAACTTTCTTTCGTTTATCTTAACATAAAGAAGGAAGCAAATAAGATAGTCCAACATTAGTTCATTTAGTAAACTGAATGTCCAATCAATTAAACATCCACTCAAGGTTGGAGGTACCTTCCCGAACTGTCTGATTTGGAGTGTACCAAGCAGTACCCGGGAGGTGGACCGAGACCGTAATAGCCTTCATAATCAATTATATATTTTTTTGAAAA
Source organism: Phoenix dactylifera (assembly GCF_009389715.1). Lineage (NCBI taxonomy): Eukaryota > Viridiplantae > Streptophyta > Magnoliopsida > Arecales > Arecaceae > Phoenix > Phoenix dactylifera. The sequence goes on along the minus strand of NW_024068940.1, from coordinate 68,740 downwards.
TTTTTTAAGTAAAGTGGAGCAGCAGCTGACGACTTCACTTTTTTTTGATTTTTTAAATTGACAGTAGACTGCTGGCTTCAATTAAAAAAATAAAAAAAATTTAGTGAAATCGGTAGCCGCTGCTGACTTCAATTAAAAAATTTCAAAAAAAAAATAAGGAGGCTGAAGACCCCTATGTCGTCTCGAAAACAAGGTCTCCGCCCCCTGTTCCGGCACCACGGAGGAGAGAGGGCTTCGCCCTCCCTCTCTCTCGCTCACCATAGTTATCTCCCTCCCTCCCTTTCTTTTCCTCTCTTTCCTTCTCCCTCTCTCCCTCTCTCTGCCTCTCTCACTCTCCACTGCCCTCTCCTGCTCTCTCCCTCCCCTCCCCTCCCCTCTCTCTTTTTTCCTCTCTCTCCTTCTCCCTCTCTCCCTCCCTTGCTGGTTTTCCTTTATCGGTTCACACCGGGAATGGCACAACATAGTACTGTCCCATCCCGTACCGCCATCTTACCAGCACAGGTGTGGGTTCCAGTACTACGGACCTTCCATCCACTAAAAGTTTTCTTTATAGACTAATAGAGATAAGTGAATTGTAGATATGCATATTTAAAATTACCCATCGAAGTCAAATGTCAAACCAGTTAAATGTCCACTTACAAGTTAGCTTTATATAATAGTAGAGAGTACATTGTAGACCATGCATAATTTCAGTGTTCTAATGGTGTAAAAATACCATAGCATTCTTTCCAAAGCTAGCTCCACAAGTTTGAATAGGATACCATCCTTGATTGTAAGCTATAGTAGGGTCTTTGAATAGGATCTAACTGAGCTATGAAAAGCAATATGGAACTTGTAGTTCCTGTGTCTTGGAATGAACTTTTTTTCCCTTTTACTTCAATTTAAATTTCTCTTAAAGTTATAGAAATATCAAATCCACAGAGTTAACTACATCACCTTATGTATAATCGAATAGTACAATTACCATCACTAACCACTTTTAAGTTGTAGGGGGCTTCTATATATTCTGTTAAGGATGAATTGCGAAAATGAACAGAAGATTCGTTTAATTTTCTTGGTGCCGCATATTGGAAAATCCCCAATTAGGCCAACCAGGGCTGCACATTTCTACAGCTTAGTACCAGACATGCTCTCGGACTTCCACTACCATTGAGATAATATAGATTATCAAACCTGAATGAGAGCATTTTGCGGACCCGAGGTGCATGTGGCATGTCCATAAATAAAGAATTTGTGAAGAATGCGATTCTTCTGCAAGCCTCAAGGTTTGTAGGCACATTGACAGCAGACTCTCTTACCGTCAAGAGAAGGTACAGGCGTTTTATCTGCCATAAAGTTGCTTGTGAATTATTTGTTGTACTAACATAACATAATTGAAAATGTTTCCTCTGGTACGCACCTGTTCTTCCCATTGTGGTGTTGCTGGTGGAAAAAGTACAGCAGGTTTTGAGCCTGTACCAGCAAAAAGTTGTCTTCCAGGGAATGTATCTTTGTTGCCATGGCCCGAGGTCAACCAACTCACTACAATGGACGTTGCAAGACACCAAAAATAAAGCCTAAGCATACATAATCTCATATTTCAAATTTATTCAGGGGATGCAAATATTATGTTCATATACCGAATCTCATTCACCATCATATCACGCGTAACGACTTCTAACATGTCTTGGAGCAATATTACGACAATATGATGCTTTGATGCATGACCTTCTTTCTACCAGCATTGAACTAAAACTATTAATAAAACCATTAACAATACAAAACAATTAGCAGTTCCTTGACTAATAGAAGATTGTGAAACCCAATTGATCAGGAAAAGAAATGGAAGCTGCAGAGGATTAAAAGATAAAGAGACTCACCAAGATCTCTACAAGCTCGACAAACTTTTTACATAGTGTTGGTAAAGGGCCCATTCTAAAATTGGTAAGGAATGTGTTTCGTGAAATGTCAGCTTCAATTTCCTTGAAGATAATACCCAATGATCCTGTGACATCAGATATTCTCTTAGAAATACAAGTACATCAAGTAAAAGACAAAGAAAAAGAGAAATTCTTTTGTCGACATTTATGTAACTAATTTCCCATTACAGTATATATCAGACTTCTTTTATCAAAAAAAATGATGTATATGTAGGTAGATAAAAAAGGCATGCTTTATTCAACTAATGAGAATACAAACCAAACTAAAAGGAATAAGCTTAGAGCAGTATGGGATGATAATTATCCGACTCTGTCAGAACTTAGATTTTAGAATATATTTTGATCAGATGGAGAAAACAAAACTGACATCAGCATAATATCCTTATAAGCTGAGCAGTATAGATTTTTTATCTTGACATCCAGCAAGAGAAAAAATCATATAAACTATGCATTGATACAAAAAGAAATGCAACAAACCTTTTTTCATTTTCCACCAACTATTAGAAGGTCAAGGACAAGTTTTAAAGATTCATAACACTCAAGCACAGCACATTTCATATACTCATCAGCACAGATACGTCTCCAGAGGTCCAAATCCCTTGATCGAAATTGGGCCTGCCATATCCAATGCGATTGAAATCTATACAGACATCAGGAATTAGTGGTTGGAATGATTTAGAAAGAAAAAGGAAAGGGCACATAGACAATTGTTGATAGGGACCTTGCCAGCAAGCAAAAAAAGTGGCCACTGTATTATGTCTAGGCTAGGATCTGACATATAAGGAACCAGCAACAGATCCAGTTCCTAAGTTACCAAAAAATACCATTTCAGCTTTTGCAGAACAGTGTTATGAAAGGCAGGACAGAAAACACTAGAAAAATCAGTTGAATGTCGTACCTATCACTAATAAGGTCTTCTTCACGGAAACTACATATCACTTCATTCCATAACTGAGGCAAACTTTGCAGCCTCGGTTCTCTTGCTTGGTGCAACCTGAAATACTTGGAGTCATGCACAGAAAACACAAAATGACACAGAACAACATTGTTAAAACTTAAAAGCATACTCATATGTTATGGTGATAGGATCCAACCTCTGCAAAGCGCTTTGAAAACGAAAATTTCTTGTCTCGCATCTTCTCAGAAGGTACCAAATATGCATTGAAGGCACCAGGTAAAGAGTGGAATCGTGATCTCAGCATGCCAAGTGTCCGTATCTACAGAGAACAGGAAATGATGCAAACACTAAATAATCTGCCAAGATAGCCAAATCAAAATCACAATTCTAAAGTATATATTTTGCTGATACAGTACTAGCTATAATTTGGGACATGAGTTCGATTAGGTCCTTGCCCACTATAGATCTAATTACAGAATCATTAGCCTAGATGTGATCCTTACTTTTGTACTTACCATACATGTATCTCTGTTACTCTACATCAAGTTTGTCTGCATGGTGCAATTATACTGCAACCTCACTATTTAAGTAAAGAAAGAAGGCATTCAGTAGCATAATCCATTATGAGGTAACTAATGCTGTTGAGAACTTTAGAAACCCTGTCCCTAGGATATAATGCCAAAATGATAAGCCCCACTTGGGCTTTGCACTACCCGAGTGGCTTATGACTTAAAAAGACCAAACTTGAATATGTAAAATATGAAAGAAGAGAACAAGACACGGACCGGCACGCCTTAATTTTTTTTTTGGAGTTTCTCACTCTTTTCGAACTTTTTCTATTGATTTAAGTCTAATTTGATGTTTTTATGATGTTTTCTTGATTTTTTTTAATATTTTTGATGTTTCTATAATCCTGGTTTAACCTAGATGATGTATCTTATTGCTTTAAAATGATACAAATAATAAAATGAACAACATAAAATATCCTTCAAGCAAAATACAATCAATTACATACTTTTAAAGTCCAACATACATACTGATATCTAAAATCAGATTGAGTGTCGATGCTTCTTGTAGATATCTGAATCATCAGTATAATCAGAAGGCACATCAACCCAGCCCTCTAACCAAACGGCAGTATAGTGTTGTATGCTCATCCCATAAGGAGCGCGCACCGGATTATAAGCACTTTCGGATCTCTCACTGAAGCTTTGGCTCTGAGAGGTATCCTCTGACTAATAATACGACTATGGAAGGGCCCATTTGAATACGCCAGCAACAAAATCTGATCTGTGAGATGCTCCGGCTTGCGTATGGTGGTGGCCTTCGGAAGATATCTCAAATGCACCATATCTATATCCGTATCCGTATGGGTTATAGGCTGCCTGTGGTTGCGAATATCCGACTCGGAACCTGATACGTCTATAAATTCTACTCCGCGTGCGAAGAATCTGCAGCTTGCATCATGTCCTCCTGAATAACCTCGAGGAGCCTGTCTCCTATATGCAATCATATCCTCACGGCCTCTACTAGATCATCCACCGTGGTTCCTATCCTGTGTAGCATGTGTAAATTGAGACTCATCGGTGTATTGAAGACCATCTTGTGTCTATCTCGTAAACAATAGTCTCCTATCCACCACTCCCTCCATGACCAGCAGATCTATGACCACCAGAACTGTCATCGTTGCTGCTCCAGGACTCCTCAACACTCTCCATTGGGGCTGCAGGTGCTTTTTGTTTTTCTTTTTTAGTGTGCTGGATAGCTGCCTTCTTATTCTTTGTGCGCCTCTCTGCCTGGCTATGTCGTCCTCCTGACCGAGTCGACTAGGCAGCATAGTGGCCTCATCTAACCATCTCTCGAACATATCTCTGAGAGGATATCTCGGACAAGGAGTCATGTGGTGACTGGCTCCTCTGTGGTTGTATCCGATTATTTGTAGGAATGCGTGGAATATTGCGCTTAGCCCATTGCCCTGCATCGACCCTAGTCTCGTTGGCTATGAAGCTGGTTGATCGTGGAGGCGATCCTGCCTCGTCAAGCTCCGGCACTTGCTGCTGGCCTACAAGCCATCCTATCATAGATCATCCTCATCATCAATGAAAGCACTATGGATCGAATCTATATACTTGAGCTCCACTTTCTTCTGAATGCACTTTAGCCTCAACCTTATACTGTAGTGAACCTATACAAGGTCATTGAGGCGCTTTTGTATCACACTGTTCCTCAGCTTGCTGTGGGTGAGGACGAAAGTGGATCAGTTGCGCTCACAATCACTTGAGGAGACTGTCTAGAAGAGGATCCAGATAGCTACCCTCTTAAAATTTTTCGCAGACAGCCCAAAATGAATCCATCATTCAGCTGCAAAAATATTTAAAAAAAATAGATATAAGATAGTACAGATCCGATCCATAGAAACATATCAGGTAACCATTTAAACGCCACGTAAATGTCCTCCTAATGTGTAATATACATGGATTCATACTTGTTTTACTCACGACAGCTGCCCGCAGTCCAAAACTGTCGCTGCCCTCTCTAAATAATTTGGTCTGTGAAAAAGAAGCGTGTTGTACTATGTTAATAATAGAAGATATCAATTAATTTACATATATCCTTAAATTAAGTTACCTATTCTAAATATAGGATCGCGATTTCTAGATCAGGCTCCATCTTATAAATGACGTTATGCAGAGCGGCCAAAAGTTCGTAATCCATACCAATTCCAGTTATGTTGTACTAGAACTGAGGATTTAGGTAGTATGCTGCACATAGAGAAGACCGTCTTAGTAAAATTATACAAGTACAGGAGCAGTCTAATTTTCAATGTTCTTGCTTACCTGCTAGATGCAAGTCCCTACCTATTTGGTAGTTCCACCGCCGCTCAATGATGTCGATGTACTCCTAGGCATGGGCTAGATCTGCCTCCATGATCTGAGACTTTGCCCTCTCCATACATCTTGCTATCCATGGTCCAAAGCACTTCATACAATGGTCTGATAGCCTTTACTACCGCAGTGGCCCGTCACCAAATTTTCGATAGTGCTCCCTTCAATGCTGTGCTGGGCATATCTACATTTCTGCACTCGAGACTGACAAACTTCTAGCATAGGGCTACTTTCTTCTCAAAAAGGCTATCAAGTGCAACATAGTTGGTGAAAAATTGTGTGACTTCTGATCTCAAAATCTTTTTTTTGCATATCTCCTCATTAGCGAAAGGATCCATGTATGATTATAAATATATCTGGTGATTGTTTGGGCTGTCTCCACTGTCTGTTGCACCCTATGAACCTTAGCAATGTCCATCAACATGAGGTCGATACAATGTGCAACACATGGGGTCCAGAAAATATGTGGTCGCCGCTCCAACAAGACCTCCCCGACGGCCTTATATTGTGGCCCATTATTAGTAATGACTTGCATGACATTCTCTTCTCCTACCTGATCAATCACTTTCTCATTAAGTTTGAGGATGTACGCGGTGTCATGCACGTGATCAGAAGCATCAACCGACCTATGAAAAAAGTCTTGGTATCGTAGTATGTCAGAAATTTGATGATACTCCGCCTGGTAGGACCGGTCCAACCACACACATCACAGTCAGCATATGTGTGGGCCACTTGCTCTTGTAGGAGGCAATCCATTTCTCTATATCCTCCTTATTACTGTCAAGAAGCTCACCGTAGATGTCCTTCGGGCCTACAATATCTACATAGGGACCGGCAACCTATATGGCAGACCTGTAGTACGTATTGTCTGTCACATTCAATGAGATGTGTCTAAAGTGGAATAAAGATCCAATAGCTCGCCACTTATCATTCTTCTTATCCTTCTTTAGCATTGAGTGGCCCCCTGCTGCTTCGAATCTCTACTAGAGAAGGCATGTGGATCTAAATCATGGATTGCTGCTCCTGGTGGAATCTCTCTGGATGACTTTTTTTTGCTATCAAAAGCTCTCGGCATAGATGCAATCCAGCCACCGCCTTTGTTGATGGCTTGCCTGACTGAGGTGGTCCTTCTGAACTCTAGATTTGCCCTACTACTCACAAAACCGGAGCCCAACTCATAATACGAGGGCCCAAATCGAGCCCTATACCTGATCACCTTATCATGCTGCCACTGATCATACAGGCTCGCCTGCATGGCAACCTGGATTTGTCTCCTCGTCATCTGGAGAAGACAGTTTCTCTAACTTTCTGAAGTGATAGAAAGATGGCTCTGCCGCTCGGCGTTCCACCTTTGCATTTTTATTGGTAGCACTTTCCTTCACTGCTCTGAAATCAGCAAAGAACTTCATTAGCTGCTGAACCTCTTGTGGGCATTTGCGACACATAGATATGTCGAGATAACCACCAGCTAAGTGCTGCTTCAATCTGGTTACCTCTTTCTTAAACTCTGTGTTACACCAGTTGCACTACCAATGATGCCGACCAAATAGCATTTGCCCATGCTCCAAGCCAATATCACGCTCTGGGTCCTTTTTCTTGATGGCTTCATCCTGCTGGTTTATCAAGTACGCCAGTTTATCTCATACTCTTATCTTTTATTTTTATTTATTTATATATTTTTAAAAATTTTTAATTTTAAAATATTTATATATCATAATTTTAGAAAACTATGATTTTTACATCAGAAATTACTTCTAAATTATGTAATACATATTACTAATTTTTCGTAATTTTTGGTATTAATTATTAATTTTTTAAATTTAGAAATAATTTTTAAATATTAATATTTTAAAAAATTAATTTTAGCTTAGATCTATGTACAATCCAATAAAGGATGCTATATATATTTTTTTAATCCCTCGGGCATGTATCAAATACTATTTATTTCTTAATTTTCTTCAAATTTAGGCCTAGGCTACTATGCGCATGATCGCATTAAAATTTGATGAATGTACACCAAATTTTTATAGAGAGTAGCTTGCATGCCCCTAAATACATTTCTAATTTTATATTTTTTTATTTTTATTTATTTTTAAAAAATTTATCCTTTTTAATCCAAAAATAAATTTTTAATTTTTAAAAATTATATATAATCTGAAAATTAAAAATTTTTATGTCAACGTATACATCATCCATAGATATACAACATATAAAAAAATCAAACCCAAATCGAAAAATTTGGTATGATCTCCTCTTATTTTGTAATTTTTGAGCTATTTTTTCAAGCCCCGCCTTCCAAAAAAAAGGAAGAAGATAGGAAATAGAAAGCACACCTTATTTAGCCTTGGCTCTGTATGGAATCACCATTGGAAAGGCCTTCTCGGGCCTTCCCAAACGCCGCTAAAGGGGCTTTTAAAGCCCCCAACTATGCCACTGCGTGCCATAGTGGCCGCACCAAGTCGATATCGAACCGACCAGAACCGACCGGTTCCGGCTAGTTTTGATCAGAAAAGGATCGGTTCCGGCCCCAATAGGTCGGTTCGGTATTGTCTGAAATGGACGGTACGTCCCAGTTCGGCAGACCATGCTTATTGGGCCTTCATTAAGGCCCAAATTTATGGCCAGCTCCCCTTGTTTTAATAAAAATTGATGCCCCACCACATAGAGGTGGGTGGTCCCTTCTTCCTTGTGTCTCATGTCATCTCTCTTCTCCCCTTTCTCTTTCTTTTCTCCCTTTTTCTTCTAAGATTCTATCTTTCATTCTTTTTTGATGTTCCCTTGACCTGAAATCTGTTACAATGTATCAGAACCAGGTTAGATCATATGTTTCGCTGCCTGAAAAGAAAAAGTGAGGATGAAAACCTAGCTGCGAATGAAGTACTCTGTCTGTAAGAGTGTTTCTTCTTGTAGTTTTTGGGATGTGGAAACAGGATGTGGAAACAGGCAGTGGGAATCCCACTATCTGTTTGTAGCAGTGCCCTCAAACAAAGCACGTGATGATGTGGAAACAGGATTGTTCAGGAGCTGATGGTGTTCTATTTCATGTCAGGCTCTGTCAAGGAGTAATTCTACATCTATCATGTCATCCCAGGATTGCTGGATGCTGGAAAGAGCCCACATTTTGTTCTTAATTGAGTGTATTATAGGATGCTGTTCGACAGATCTTTGATGTGAATTACTTGCATTGTAATTATTTGCAACATAATGCAGATCAGGCCAGTGGTATCTCAGTCCAGTGTCAGGTTTGAAATACTTGCACTGAATTACTTGCAATGGTTTGAAACTTTGAATTACATGCATTGTAATTCAGTTCAGGTTAGTTATTTATAACAGGGAATATTTAGTTTACTTTATTTATACCAGGGGTTATAATTTGATTGTAATTTAGCTCATAGTGTCTCTCTTTGTTTGAACAGGAGCAATCTCTAAATGTCATTGTAGGATAACACATGTTCTTACAAGTGTTGATGCATAATATTGTCCGTATAAAATTGGATTCATTACAATACAACTATGCTATAACATTGTGTGACTCTGATTTATAAATAGCATAGTTCAAATTGTGAACATAATTATGGCAAAACTATCACCAAAATGATGCCACCATTTCAATTCATTTCACTGATACACTGTCCATTGACTTAACCTGAAAACAAGCCAGACATTTCCTTTTGTCAATTCAACATTTTCAAACAGCCTAATATTTAAGCTAACCTAACATTTTGAATAACCTCACATGTCAAATAAACAAGGCTTGCAGACTTGGTACCGGATACTGTACCAGTACCCGACCGGTAGGTACACTCTATACCGGCTATCAATATGATACATACCCCTCAGTATTGACACTTGAAACAGAGGGTGTACCAAGTCTCAGAACCTATTGGCACGGTATGGTGTGGTAGGCCCCATACCGAATACTATAACCCAGCATCACAAACTTTGCAAAGAACTAAAGAGATGCATTTCCCACTGCCTCCTCATATGAAGCTACTTAAAACAAGCCTTTGATAGTCATTCTGGCATCCCAATTCCCCTTATCACACTCCATTGCCAAGAGGCCACTGTGATCACCCAGGAAGCAAGAAAGAACAATGCAAAACACTTATTTCTGGCTTCACAGACCCAATTTCATTCTCTAGCTTTCTGTTCTTCTAGATTACCTTGTTGATGAGTCCTACATGGAGAGGTTGGAGGATCATGTCACTTCAAAAAGCCACACTCTGTTTGTCTGCAGCCAAAATTGATATGAGGGAAGGAAAATCAATGGGGTTCAAGCAAGCACCTTACATCATCCATCATGCACCCACAGAAGTTTCGTCCAAGGTTAGCACTAGTCCAAAAGGTCCTCAATGGAGCTCTCTTTCCAAAGATAAAGTATAGGAAGGGGTTGAGCAGAGAAAGGTCGGAGCCTTGGCAGGGACTTTTGCCAAAACTTTGATATGATGGCATGATCTCTTTACTTTGGGTTGACTCTTTCTATCCCCTTCTATCTTTCTCAATCTAGTTCTGGACTTCTTCAAGGTTCCTCACTTTGGGACGAAGTCCTGGTTACTCACTTCAGGTTGAACACGACATAATTGGAGAAGAGGATCACATGAGGGGCATGTGGTTCACTTTCCTTTAAGCACCAAAATGGCCCCCTCAGTAATTAGGGACTAGGGGAATTTTGGGAACAAGGGTGCCTATCAGCCATCACATGGTGGTCACATGATAGGTTACACCCAACAACGCTTGAGGGTTGTGAATGATTGAATCATATTGCAACTAAAAAATAGCATCACATGTTAATTGAAAAACCATGTAAATTCTTTCTTAAGCAAACTGATTTTTGCATGGTTTATTTTGAATGATGCTCTTTATTGCTACTCTAATTTGATTTTTATATTTAGTTTGAATTACTCTTCTATATTTAATTTGTATCACCTATCTCGAAAGACATGCCTCACATGAGCCATCAAGTTGACTTGGCTTGAGGAAACTTTTGGAGTAGGTATGTCAAGTCCGAGCATACAGTTTCCATGCTTGATCCAATTTCCAACCTATACCTTCTAAAAAGCAACTATTACTGATCATCCTTATATGAAGAATGACCTAACCAAGTTTTGCAATCTAGGTACCAGACCCCATACCAAGACTCGATATGCCTTTGGTTTGGTACCAATATGATACGATATGCTCGGTACAGGGCATACAACGAACGTTGGACCTAACTATATCCCATATTATTTTCATCCAGTTATGTGGCTTTTCAGCAGTAGTTTGTGTAACACTGCTAAAGTAAGTAACTTCTAAAGAGATTTTACTGCTTTCTACAAACAACCCATGGGCCTTAAGAAGATCACATCATGGGTGAGGGAGTAACTTAGACTAGGGCATGAATGATCACATCACTTGGTTTACTATTCGGATGCACAGCTTACTGCTTCTTGCCTCATGTACTTTCCAAAGTCACAAAATTATAATATGGCACATCCTTTTCTCCTCTTTCAGATTTGCCAGATGACTCATGCATGCAGAGAGCATGCAAGTTAGGAACCAGATGACAATTGTCTTTTATATGAAGAATGCTTCTAGCGTCAGATTACAGATTTAATGGACATTATGCTTCACACACGGAAAATTAAAAGCCTCAAGCTCACCTATTTTGTGAAAATTAAAAGGTGTGAGCAGATACTCTACTTATGGTAATATAATTACTTTCCAATCTCTCTTTACCTCACCGAGTCGTCCGAGTGCTCCAGAAACACCACCATACAAAGTAGAGAATACTGCATACCATATTTGAGTGTCCATAAAATAAACCTGCATAAATCTTGAGCAGCTCATATACATTTCTTCATTGAGGGTTGACATATTGCTTTCCCATCAAAACTAAAACAAAGATGATATACCATAACAATTCAATAGGTAGATGCAGTCATGAAATTACCAAGATCACAGGGGCCCAGAGTGAGATAACAGCTCCAATGTTCTTTTGAGCTGTGTGGATAAGAAAATCAGTACCATTAATAATTCCTAATCTGAGAGAAGTTGAATCAACTTTAGAAAAAAAGGATACAGATACCATTAGGGAAAAATTCATGCCACGCATACTGAACATTATGAACATTAAGTATATCTTTTGTTGGCTTGACGAGAGGTTTTATCTGTAAGAATACAAGACATTTAATAAGCAAAAAAAATATGAACAGTGAATTTAGAACTGCTTAACATAATGATCTCTAATGGAGTGTATGCTCAAAAGGTGGAAAAACTACCTGGACATAATAGCTGAATGCAAATTTGGAACCCAACAGCAACATCCAGAACAAAGTATACCTAAAAAGAAAAGACGCCAATAGCAGAACCGAAAAGAGATTAAAAACTCATAATAACATTAAGAATTTAATTTCCCACAGAAACTCACTTGAAAAGGGCAAATTGACTTTCATGCATGCCCCGTCCAATATAAATTCGTGGCTGCAAATTAATAGTGCATCAATGCATTTAGCAAGTGCTATTGAGACATCTAAATATTTAGAGCAAAAAGGCAGAATTTAAAGAAGAAAAGAATTTAGAGAACGCAGAAGAAAAGACAATCATGACATCAATGGTATATGATGCAACAAAGGCAGAATTTAAGTTCATCTTAATTGTTGTGAATGGGGAATTGAGCTTAGTGTTCCCAGTAGTCACCCTTTGGCTTTTCTAGTTCTCCTCTTTCATTCTTTGTCTTTTTTAAAAATCCAACCATGAAATATTTTTTTAAGCACCTAAGGAGGAATAGGCTATTATTGAACAAACCAATAAGTTCTGACAAAGATGGAAACTATCAGATCTCATATGCATCATCATAAAGGCAATAACTTATCCTTCACATTTTCCCCAGAAATTTGAATAATTTTTCTTCTATTCATAGGAGAAAAAGGCATTCTCTCTCTGCCCTTTCTCATCTATATCAGATTCTCAATAATACTGTCCAAAGAAAGCTAGGAGGCATCTGAAAGATTCAAAGTGATTTATAATATCGTTGTGCTTGTTCATGCATGTAGATGTGCATAGTTATATATGAAAATTGCGTTCTTTGCATATGACCCTTCCTATATAGACAAATTGCATAGAAGGATGACCTCTTCCTCTATGGATAGATTTCATAAAAAGATCTCTCTTTTACATATTTGCTGATCAAAACCTTCCTTTTCTTGGAAATTCCCCAATACGACTGCAAGTTAACCTTATATCAGCTGCAATAGAATATTTATTGGGTTTCTTCCTATCGTTCTATGCCTCTTTTTGACTTTGTCATCATCATATTCAAGCTCCTTGCCACCACCATTGTTAGAACTGCAATCCTGACTCTATATCAAATTCAGAGGCCACAATGTTGAGGAGCAGTGTAGCTATCTTGCTAGAAGATCTAAAGGGCTGTGTGAGGGGAGGAACAGAAATAATGCAGTACAATATAGCTAATAGAAAGCTTACCTGGGGTCTTATAATGAAATTTCAGAGATGAGGGAGGTCTTGATCAACAAATATAAAATATGATATCCAACAGCAAAGCAAGGTTTAAAATATCAGTCTTTACAACATGTACACATTGATAAGTACTGTAATGATCCCTTGGCAATATAAGGAGGCATGAATTCAGGAAAGGACCATCCAAACCATACCTGATGACCTGAACTACTAGAACTGACCCAAGATTGAGAGGTTGGAGCAAATTGAGGTCCCTTTGCACCAAACCAAGACCAAATTGGTTTTAAACCACGTGGTACCGTGAGATTACTAAAACAACCCTTTTGGCTTTTACAATTGTTCACTACCATTTGAAGGCGGGGATGAACCAAGGATCGCCGAACTGGTACCGATAGGCGTATTGGTCGACCACTAGACCGGTTCGGTATCAAATCGGACCGAACCGAGCCGATACCACTGGTTCAACCTGGTTCACGCATCCAAAAGCCCAAAAAAATTTGGAATCAGTGGGAAACGATCGATTCACACCGGTTCCTAGCTGGTTTCGGCCGGTACAAGCCAGTTCTGGTCGGTACCAGTCGGGTACCGTTTTTTAATGTCGAATCGGACCGATTCGGTACGGGATGAGTCGGCCAGGCCTGTTCAGCATTCCTTGGGATGAACCAAGGGAGAAGGGTTGATTGCCTAGAGAGATCAACTTTTGAAGAAACTTCAATTTTTGATCATTCTATCTAGTTAAATTGTCTCACTCTTTCCCTTTTTACCTTATTTCTTCAATGATCCGAGTGAAAATTTATGATTAATTGAAAAGATAACCACTGAAAAATTTTGTCAAATAAGAATTACATGTTGATTGATCATCGATTTATGTGTTAGAGCATGAATCTAGGATCAAAATTTTTTCATTTTATTTATTTTTATTATATTTTAATTTTAAAAATAATTTTTAAATAATTTTACAAAAATATGAAAAATAAAAATATTTATGTCAACATGCACATCCTCCATAGATCTATAACATATAAAAAAATTATGCCCCAATCGAAAAATTTGGCATGATTTTCTCTTATTTTACAATTTTTGAGCTATTTTTTCTAAGCCCCTTAAAAAAAAATTAAAGGAAAAAGATAAAGGAAAGAAAACCATACCTTAATTAGCCTTCGTGGGATTTTTTTTAGAAAGACAAAAACGTTCTCTCACCTCCTCAATTTTTTTCCCTCCTGAAGCAATTTTGGGAAGGCCGAGACCATTCGGCTTTTATGGCCGAACGAGCGAGAGGAAGAGAAGACAACATGTGTGCGCTGCCGGCCACTTTGGCCCATAACCATGGTCTGCTGAACCGACCTGTACCGGTCGGCTCAGCCCGTACCGGACCGGTACCGACTGGCACCGGTCCGGTACAGGGGTATAAAACGGTTCCGACCCAATATGAGTCGGAACCGTTCAGTTGGAGCTTCGTACCGGTGCGAACCGGCTCAGTTCGCACCGGTACATGTTCAAACCGATGCGAACCGAGCGGTTCGCACCGGTATGAGCTCGAACCGGTGCGAACCGAGCCGGTTCGCTGCTGAAAATTAGTGCCAGCGCTGTGGCACTTTGAAAGTGCCACACTGGGGCACTTTCAAAGTGCCACTTTGTGCGGCACTTCGAAAGTGCCGGTGCGGCACTTTGTGCGGCACTTCGAAAGTACCGCACTGTGGCAAAATGTGGCACTTTTCAAAGTGCCACAGTGCCTCAACGGTTGGCTATAAAAGCTGACCGAATGCTAAAGCCAAATCCACCAGTTTAGGTAAAGGAAAGGAGAGAACGAAGGAGGAAAATAAGACAAAGGCAAAGACAAAGGCGTGAAAAAAAATTAGAAGGGTCGGAGAGCGTCGTTTTTCTTGAAGAAAAATCCAACAAAAACTAAATAAGGTAAAATTTCTTTCCCCTACATTGCTTTTTTAATATTTCATCTAAATTGCTTAAAAAAAATAAGTCAAAAATTGCCAAAAAATAAGAAATGATTCAATAATTCTATTTCGTCTTGAATTTTTTATATGTCGTCGATATATGGATGATGTTAATGGTGACATTAATTTTTGTTTTTCCAGAATTTATATAATTTATAATTTAATTAAAAAATTTAAAAATTAATTTTTAATTAAAAAATAGAAATTGAAAAAAATTAATGTGGTCGTAGGAATGGAGCCATCAAGGAGAGGGCAACCCCAAGAGCATAATATTGGCTAGGAGCATGGAAAGATGCTCAGTGAACGATACCAGTTTCAGTGCAATTATTGCCACAAGTGCTTCAAAGGAGGAAGGGTAACCAGATTAAAGCAGCATTTAGCCGGTAATTCTCGTGAGATATCTGCATGCTCGGAGTGCCCACCGAGCACCCGTCAGCTGATGAGAAAAAACCTCGCTGAGATCAAAGCAGCCAAGAAGAGGGCTGCCAAGCAGACAGCGGAGGTGGAACGCCAAGCTGCAGAAGCACCTTCCTATCACTTGATGGAGTCACAGGAGGTCGAGGGTCCAGATGAGGAGGAGGCACAGATTCAGGCCGCCATGCGGGCTTGTCTGGATGATCGGTGGCAGCAGGAGGAGGTGGCGAGGCATCGGGCTCGATTTGGGCCCTCGTTTTTCAAGTCGGGCGCCGGTTCTGGTGGAAACAGACAAGATCCAAAGTTTCAAAGGACAACCTCAGTCAGGGAGGGCGAGGACAGAGGACGTAGCCGGATTGCATCTATCTTGGGTGGTTTTGATGGCCGAAAGTAGTCTTCCGGAGGGATTCCACCAGGTGCGTCAATCCATGATGTAGATCTGCATGCCTTCCCCAGGAGAGATTCGAAGCAGCAAAGGGTAGACACAATGTGGAAGAAGGAGAAGAAGAAGGATATGTGGCGAGCTATTGGATCCTGGTTCCACTTCAGCCACATTCCAGCGAATGCTGCAGACAATACATACTACAAGTCTGGCATTTCTGCCATACAGTTTGCCGGTCCCGGTGTTGATCCTCCAGGCCCAAAGGACATCTACGTTGAGCTTCTTGACAACAATAAGGAGGAGCTACAGAATTGGATTGGCTCATATAAGAGCAAGTGGCCCATATATGGGCTCACTTTGATGTGTGATGGTTGGACCGGTCCGACAAAGCGGGCCATCATCAACTTTCTGATATACTGTGATACGAAGACCTTCCACAAGTCAGTTGATGCTTCGGATAAGGTGCACAACGCCTCATACATCCTCAGACTTATGGAGGAGGTGATTGAACAGATTGGAGAGGAGAATATCGTGCAGGTCGTCACTGATAACGGGCCACAATATAAGTTGGCCGGGCAGGTCTTGATGGAGCGGCGACCCTAAATTTTCTGGACCCCATGTGCTGCACATTGCATCGACCTCATCCTGATGGACATTGAAAAGATCCGTAGGGTACAACATACGGTGGAGATAGCCCAACGCATCACCAAGTATATTTATAGCCATACTTGGGTTCTTTCATTAATGAGAAAGTATGCAGGGGGAGAAATTCTTAGACCAGGAGTCACACGGTTTGCTACGAATTACATTGCACTTGATAGCCTTATCGAGAAGAAAGGAGCCCTACGTCAGATGTTTGTCAGTTCCGAGTGGCAGGAAAGTAGATATGCCCAGGCCGGCATTGAAGGAAGCAAGATGGAAGACTTGGTAAGCAGGTAGTCATTCTGGCAGCGGGCCAATGCGATAATCAAGGCTATCAAACCATTATATAAAGTGTTGCGGGCCGTGGATAGCGAGAGGTATCCCCAGATGGGCTTTTTGTATCACATGATGGAGAAGGCAAAGGCTCAGATCATGGAGGCAGATGTAGCCCATGCCCAGGAGTACATCGACATCATTGAGCGGCAGTGGGGAGCCCAAATGGGTAGAAAATTGCATCTAGCAGATAAGCGATAATATTGATAATTATACTGATTGATATATTTGTATAATTATACTAAGATGGTGTCATCTATGTGCAGCATACTATCTGAATCCCCGGTTTCAGTACGAGAGTGGAATTGGTATGGATGATGAACTTCTTCATGCTCTGCGTAATGTTATTTATAAAATGAAGCCTGATCCAGAAGTCGCCGCGTCATGTATAGAAGAGGTAACTATGATTTAGTAGCATATGTAAATATATCGGATCTTATATTATTGACATACTACAACAAGCTTCTTTCTACAGACCAAATTATTTAAAGAGGGCAGCCACAGTTTTGGACAGCGACCAGCTGTCGTGAGCAAGACAACTATGAATCCAGGTACAATACAAATCTGCAAGATATTTTTGCATCTGAATTATCTTCAACTATGAGGCCATCATATATGTATATTTTTGTAGCTGAATGGTGGATTCATTTTGACGGATCCGCAAAAAATCTTAAGCGGATAGCTATCCGGATCCTCTCCCAAACGGTCTCCTCGAGTGGCTGTGAGCGCAACTGGTCCACCTTCGGCCTCATCCACAGCAAACAGAGGAACCGTT
This sequence comes from Phoenix dactylifera, assembly GCF_009389715.1. Taxonomy (NCBI): domain Eukaryota; kingdom Viridiplantae; phylum Streptophyta; class Magnoliopsida; order Arecales; family Arecaceae; genus Phoenix; species Phoenix dactylifera. The sequence goes on along the minus strand of NW_024068940.1, from coordinate 51,082 downwards.
TGACACAAAAGTGCCTCAACAACCTAGTTTATGTGCACTACAATCTGCGGTTGAGGCTAAAATGCATTCAGGAGGAAGTGGAGCTCAAGTATGCAGATCCCATCTATAGGACTTTTACAAATGATGATGATAATCCTATGCTCGACTGGCTTGCGGCCCAGCAGCAGGAGCCCGAGCTTGATGAGCCAGGATCGCCTCGACGACCAGCCAGCATTATAGCCACCGAGGTTATGGTCGATCCACAGCAATGGGCTGAGTGCGACATTTCACGCACTCCTACAGCTGATATGACGTGGCTAGAGGGGAGCCAGTCACCGTATGATTGGTACGACGCTCCCATTCAAAGAGATGATCCTCTCATGCGAGGACGAGGACACTCTAGTACCCAGTCGACTCGATCAGGAGGGCATCAATCCCAGCAAAAGGAAAGGAAAGGGCCCCAATGGAGAGTGTCAAGGAGGAGACTTGGACCAGCAGCGATGAAGGTTCTAGTGGTGATGGATCTACTAACCATGGAGGAAGTGGAGGACAGTATGGTACTACTTATGAGACAGCCGGAGGAAGGTTTTCGATACACCGGTGAGTCTCAGTTTACGCATGCTACACAAGATATGGACCACGGTAGGCCATCTGATATAGGCCGGTCGGATACCATTACATATCGAAGAAGAGCTCCTTGAGGTCGTTCAAGAGGTCAGGATGCAGCTACAGATGACCTCCCATGTGGAGTCGGATCCATTGATGTATCAAGTTCCGAGTTTTTCTATTATCCGCAGCCTCAGGCAGCCTATGGATATGATGCATCGGAGTCATCTTCCGGTGGCTACTACCCTGCGCTGCCCGGAGGGTCTTACGGGTCGGATTTTGGTGCCGGCATATTCGGATGGGCCCCTTTATCAAGACACCTCTCAGAGCCAGAGTTTCAGCGAGAGATCCGAGAGTTCTTATGACCCAACCAGGGCCGGCCCGAGCCCTAGGCGACCGAGGCGGTCGCCTAAGGCCTCGGGCCAATGGAAGGCCTCCGGGAGCAGAAGCTGGCTACGAGTCTTCCCCCTTGATGGAAGGGAGGTGGAGGGTTTCCTGGCCTGCAGAGGGGCAATTGGGAAAGTTGGGGACAGTAGTTTTGTTTTGGGTGGAGAGAGAGAGAGAGAGGAGGGATTTGGTTGGCTTGATACATGCCTGAAGCCACTCTTATCTTTCATCCCTTCTCTTTTTTGGTTTTGGTCTTGGTTTTCCTTCCCTCACAAGTAATTACTCCTGATCCAGCTGGGCCATCAGGAAGAAAGATAGGGTGATTGGAGATGGACTTCTTGGAGGGTGGAGATTCTTTTAATTTTCTCCTCTCGGTTTCTTCTCCCCTCTTGGGTGGTAGAGAGAGAAAAGGAGGGAGGGGGTTGAATGGCTGCTGTGCTGTGATGTTGCAGTTGCAGCTTTGGTGCTCACTTGAAGGGGGAGATGGTCTTTAGCAAAAGAAAAGGAGGGTAGAGAAAGAGAAGGTGGGAGGGGGGGTTGAATGGCTGCTGTGCCGTGATGTTGCAGTGGCTGCTTGGGTACTCACTTGAAGGGGAGATGGTGGGATGGGACTTTTATTAATTAGATGGAGTGAATTTCCCATAATGACCCTACTTTCTCTTATAGAGAGGTCCCTTTCTGAACAAATTCTTTGACCGTGAAGCGCCATGGGATGACCTTTTCCTATTCTGCTCTTGCTTCACATGGTAAACAGTATTGCCAAGAACAGTTTCATGGGCCTTTTTTTTTAAAATATTTTTTTTTAATATTTTCATTCAAGAATTATATTAAACTGAAGAGACTTTTTGTCCACCTTTATTAGATTCATGCATCTTTGTTGAAATAGTGTACTTGACAACAATCTATTTCCATAACATTTTTTTAAGTATTTTATATTTATTAAAAAAATTTATTATTTAAAAAAAAGAGGTCCCATTTACTGAATTCGCCTTAGGCCTCCAAATGTATTGGGCCGCCCCTGGACCCAACGCGCATTCCTCGAGGATTGAGCATACAAGACTACAATGCCGCTTGGTTAAAGGGATGGGTTGATCTGCCTCCATATTATGCTGATGATCCAGATATTGACAAGAAGCATTGCTACTCGATCCGATTTTAGATATCCGAGAGTGCTTTAAATGTATGTAATTAATTGTATCTTAATTTGAAAATATTTTATGTTCTTCATCTCATTATTTGAATCATTTGGAAGTAATAAGTTGCATCATCTAGTTTTAACCTTAAACCTAAACATAAAAACATCAAAAAAATATCCAAAAGTGAAAGAACTCCAAAAAAAAAAACGACGATGGGGTCGAAACTAGGCTGAATGTGCCCTATCGGTACGGTATCGGTTCGGCTCGGTTCGGCACCGTACCGTTACTGAAGCCGACCGGTACGTCGGTACGATCGGTACCGCGAACCTTGCCCACAACGCTGTGCATTGTGGTCAAATAGGCCACAGCACGCGGCGCTGTGGCATAATCAAGCCGTACCGGTGCGAACCGATCCGGTTCGCACCCGTACGCCTCCGTATCAATCGATTTCGGCTCTAGAGGAGCCGAAACCATTTTTCACTACGGTACCGTACCAATCAGAGGCCGGACCGGTACAGTACGTGCTGAATCGGTTGGTACAGTACGTGCTAAATCGGCCGGTACAGTACGTGCTGAACCAGCCGGTACGGGCCGGTTCAACATACCATGGTTGGAACCCAACCTTACACCTAAAAATTGTCAATCCAAAAAACATAAAGAAGGCTATAACAAGGGTTTATGTGTTAGAGCATGAATCTAGGATCAAAATCAATGTTTTTCAGGTTTTATATTGGAACCCAACCTTACACCTAAAAGTTGTCAATCCAAAAAACATAAAGAAGGCTATACCAAGGGCTTAGCAACCATATTCATGTGCATCCACTGATAATTTATCAATATAATCCTCAACTTATGACATAACATATCCAACCCTGGTTGGTACATCCTCATACCTCGATAATTCGAACCTTGCTATAGAGAAAGTGGTTATGTGCAAAAAATCCAAGAAAGAATCTATTTAGTGTGCTAATTGCAAATATTTTGACAAATTTTCATATCTTTCAATGCTACTGTATGCCAAATTTAAGCATATACAATATGATATATTGATATGCATATTGTAGCAACAGTTAATCTGCAAGAACACAATATGCATTCTTTAGTCCTTAGGCAAGACCATTAATCATTGTCAAATAGATGGGTAAACATATATAAAACAATTCTATAGGAGGTGGAAACAATACAGAGCAAGCCCAAGATAGATGATAAACCAAGAAAGACCAAGGTTACAATCAAGCACATTTTTTGGCTTGTGCCTTGTAGGGCACACAAGGAACCAACTCAAAATAACCTGTTCATACGAAACAAAAGGATGCTATTAGGAGGAATGCTAGGATTTGGTACAAAGAGCATGTTTGATCAGGAGGGTAGCAGAATGATGAAAAAGAAATATTAGAGACAAGCAAGATGCAAACTACAGCATTTAGGAGAAAAGAACTATAATTAGGAGTTTAAACTATTCAGACCATTCTTGTATCTTGACATCATATTTATGTGGATTATGATATTCGTTTTTAAAATTAATTTATTCAAGGAAGAAATCAACTCTTTATTGGCAAGGTGAAAAATGACACCAATGCAACATTGATAGAAAACATTAATGGAGTCATCAAGCAATTCTCGATCCTAAACTTAATGCATGTTGTTTCTGAATAATCTTTTTAATTTTCTATTCTATATGAACCAAGCTGAACTTCTTTCATTGATTAGTTATTATTAAGATTTTTTCAATTATAATAAAAACACGCTTTGAGATGACGAGATGGTACCTGAGACCACCATAGAAGTAACCTGACGGTATGCCAATCCGACTTTTCTATCCATCCTCGAATCATTGGAAATATAAACAAAATTCCTGCTAGTAAATTTGGAAGCATGTATAGCATGACAGCCATGACATATAAAGGTCGTAAGCCTTTCACTTCAGGAAGCCACTTATCCAGATATTTCACTGGAATACTGATTTCTGGCCAGGATTGAATATAGAAAAGAGGAAGGGCTATGGTCCATGCAAGACTAACTAGTATCTTGAGAACATTTCTCAGTGCATCAGTAAATTTCCATCTACAGTAGCCTGGAAAGTTCAAAACAAGGTCCAAAACACCTACCAACAACATAGGACAAGAAAAATTTAATCCAAGTAGTCAGGTGTTTCAATGCCAGAAAGCGAAGATTACTAATTTAAAGAGCAAAGCAATTTGTATATTAAGTTCTGAAGTCTACCTACCAGAGCATTCTGCGTCAGCACATTAACCATATATCAAGCATTAGAAACATAGAATTTTCATGAGATTATGTCAAGCATGCAACAAAAAAAGAGGCTAATTTTTGTTTCTGGAAAAGAAATCTCCTGCAATGTTTATTAGAAAAATAATATACAGAAAACCAAATGGTGACTAACTTAATAATAGGTGAATTAAATCTGATTTCAAATTAGTAGTTAAGCTACATAGTGTTTGATGACCAGATAAGTTGCATGAGTTGTTTCACTACATGGTGTCTGATGACTGGTAGGAGTAAATGGAAAGCATGTATTTGGTGACCAAGTCTTCCACATAAAGCACCTGATAAGTTGCATGATTATTTTGATAGACAGCACAGTGTTAATCAAAACAGGTAAGTCAGGAGATGTAGATTCAACACATTCAGGGTTAACTATTTCAGGATTAACTATTCCTGCAAATTATCTGGTCATCTATATCTCCTAATCATGCAACTCATTCAGGGATTTGTTTGATGCAACTTATCTCCTAATAGTCAAAGAACCCCTTTCAAGCATGTATTTGGAAATAATTCAAAGGTTAACAATCCATGCAGATTATCTGGTCATGTATACCTTATCAACAGAGGAAGAGAGAGAGGGGGGGAGAGGGAGGCATACCTTATCAGCGGCAATGATAGAACCCTAACCCTAGTTGCATCATCGTCATTGCAAAACTCTAGCCCTAGTCAATCTCATCATCATGGAGCCAAACTTGCACTGACATTGTTCTCACAAAGCATAGAGAGATGGGAGAGGGGAATGGAAGAGTGGGAGAGGATAATCGAGAAGTAAGGAGAGCGAGCGTAAGGAGAATCGAGAGATTAGGAGAGAAGGAGAGGAATTGAGACCTTAGAACATCCATTGTCCAATATAAATAGGATCTCTACAACTAAAGCATTTACCTAAAGAATTTCTGGTGATATGAGCCTTATGTTGCATATGGTGATAGTTACTAGGGTATTTCAAGGTTTGCTCTAGTAAAAAAAAGTGTATTTCAATTCAATGGTCTAAATTCATCAGGATATTTGCACTCTTTTTCTTATAAGCGTTATAAGATCACAATATGATCATTGTATGGTCATTGAGTAGAAAGTTGATATTTTATTGTTGGAAAAATATTTTTGAAGTCTTCAGGTAGAGTTATCTGCCAATTAGTAATTATTTATTTCAGTGAAGGAACTCCACATCTTCTCTCATTTTTTTAAATCTCATCTTTCACTTTTTTCTTCCTCTCTTTCCAGTCTCTTATCATGAAATGGTACCAAGCAAGGACAGCCGAATTGTCCTGGATTGGATGGTTCGGGGCATATTGAAACAGACTAATTGTTTACCAGAATAGTTTGACCTGTCGATATGGTTTCCGAAAAGAACTCTTTTTGGTTAGAAACAGATTGATTGTTTACCAAAATAGTTTGACTGATTGTTCCTCTCCTTCTCTCTCAATTCTTCTCTCCCTCTCTCCTAATCTCTCGATTCTCCTTACCCTCGCTCACCTTATTTCTTGATTCTCCTATCCCGATCTTACATTGCCTCTTCCATCTCTCGATACTCTATGAGAACAATGTCAAAGCAATGACGGCTCCACGATGATGACACTGACTAGGGCTAGAGTTTCGCAATAATGATGATGCGTCTAGGGTTAGGGTACCATCATTGCTATCGATAAGGTATGCCTCCCCCCCCCTCTCTCTCCTTCTCCCTCTCTCTCCCACTCCCTCTCCCTTCTCTTAATTCCAATATGCCTCGGCTCGATACAATACATAGTCAAGGTCTGCCGTACCAGCCGGTACGTACTGGTACCGTCCTGAACCGGTACCGGATCAACGTGGAATCCGATACCGGGAGCTTATCATTGAAGAACCGGTACAGGATCGGTACGGGCCGGTACGAGACTAGTACGGAACCGGTAAGGGCCGATACGAGATCGGTATGCGGATTCCCAAAACTCGGCCATTCAACGGGACCGATATGGGGCCGGTACGGACCGGTACCGTACCGGTACCACCCACCACCAATACGCCGACCGATATCAGTACGGCGGACCTTGATACATACCAATACCATACCGGAGCGGTTGTCGGATGGTAAGACCCCTAGTATTGGTTCGGCACTAGCAAATATTATTTAGTTTTTTTTCTCAAAAGATAAGGGGTATCAATGCTTAAATTTTTTCTTACGATAATTCTATGTAAAATCTTATATAACACAAAAATTGAAGTTTTAAATACAAAGAAAAACTTAAGCATATATTCCATGTTGAGTTTGCAATAAGATCTGCAATCTCGGTATCAGGTACTATAATGGTATGTTACTGATTCAGTAAAGTATGGATCAATATAGTATGGTATGCAACTCGTACTGAGATAAACCGCGATCTCTTTTACTCACTTTTTATCAAGGCAATATCGGATGGTACAGGTTGGTACAGGCCCTTTACAAACCTAAATAGTGTTTTTGTTCCAGTTCTGACCTGGTACGGTATGGCATGCCCCGTATTAGGTGGTTCGAGGCGATAGGACAAACATTGGTCTGTAAAGATATGCAAATACAGCCGGTACATTGTTTTCATTTCTTGCTTGTATATACTGTTGAGTATATGGTTTGCATTACTCTACATGCCTTATGCAACTATATACAACAATAACAAATAAGCCAAATAAGATCAGGAAAATTCTATACAAGTTCATCAATTAATGACAATACGTAATTACATATTATTGTTTTCCAGCAATTGTTTTGCTCATCTTTAAATCACTTAACATCAACAAGACAAGTTAGAAAATTGATAATTGTCAGAAAATGAACATCTAACCAAGATTTTGAATTTCAGGCACCTCCTAATCTTTCGATAGAATCGGACACCTTGCTGGCCCACCCTATCCCGGTGGCCGTCTCAGTCGAGCATACATCTCTCTCCCCTTCTTCCTTCCTTTCTTTCTTTCTTTGTTTGTTTCTTTTCCTTTTTTTTATTTTCTTTTGTTTTCCTTCCTTTCCTTTTCTTCTCCTTTCGTTTATTTCCTTTTTCTTCATCTTTCTTTCCTTTCTATTTTTCCTTTCTTTTTTCTTTTCTCCCTTTCTTCCTATCCTCTTTCATCTTCTTTCCATGCTTGGATGGGTTTTAGAGTCCCATCCCCACCCAAATTCCCATTTTCTCACAAGAATGGGATGGGACATCTGGGCATGATCATAGGGACACCAATCATCCCACCAGGGTTTAAAACCATGCACATAACCATATCCAGAGGTTTAATACAAGGTTTCTTCCCATCTATGCCCTATGCTATCTCTTGAAAAATATCCAGATGATTAACCTTAAATGGTGTCTAGAAAAAGAAAATATCTATTAGAATTCATTCTTCTATGATAGTTCAATAGTAAGGCATCATGGTGCAAGACCAAGAATGTATCCACATTTAGGTGTCGAACTATATATAAGTGCAGACAAAAGCACAACTAGGGCAGATGTAACAATCCAAAGTAAACATAGGAAGCCATCAGATAGTTATAGTTAATAGCACAGTATTGTTGATCGTTAAAAAATCGTTAGCAATGAAAAGAACAGAAAATGGTATATGCATTAGATACAACTAGAAGTTAAGCAAAGTGCTCATACACTGGAGAAGGTGTAAAAAGGCTGCTGTGATAAAGACACTAGATATAGAATGTAGGGTATTCTTTTGAAAAGGTGAAGAATCACTCCAGGCGATGGTAACCATAGCCTGAAAACAGTTCAAATGTTAGACCATTTGTTAGAGCCAAAAATGGTCAAATATTCTTAAGTAAACAAAATTGTACCTGAAGTGCTAGTATAAGGCAGGTCCATAAACGATCAAAACTTCGAAAGATGTGCCAAAATGTTCTAGTCTCAGCAAAATTGATTTTACCAGTGCTTTTATCAGATTTTTTCTGAAACCGTTCTCCCCTCTGCTTGTCACTTGTAGCAGGATAACTGTATAAATCTACACATAAAAGGAGATAGTCACTACTAGTAACAACATTTCATGTGATACCTGCACTATGGTCTTTGATTCATACGTTTGCTCAAAAAACTCACCGTCAACTTGCATGGGCCAACCCAAAGAAAAGCAATCATCTGACCTGAACAATATACAGACAAAAATCAACAGAAGCCTCAAGCTACTGTGTTTGGAAGTTTACTTGGTGATAAGTCAAACCCCTTACAGACCAGAAGTATTCATTTAGATCATCATAGTTGCACCAAACCGAATGGGTGGCTTTTCCATTTCTGCTTTTCTTGGCTTCCTAGGAATTCGATGTAGCCATTATTTCAATTAAACCTTTGACAGTGTCCCAATGTAATTGCATGCTTTCTTTAAATAAGTACCTTATCGATCACATGATACAATGGGGTGATAATCTTTTTCAAGAATGCCTCATCATCCCCACCATATGAAGGTCTGACGTTTTCGCCTGTGACAATGCTGACATTTCCAGCCAAGAGACCATGAAGTTCAAATGCCATCTGAAGGAATTTTGAAGCTTCCAATAAGGGCTAAACGGATAGATCCTTATGTGGAACAAGAGTATGCATAGATATTAGAGCAAAGAAAAAGAATCATAAGATCTTACATTATGGAAAATATAACACAGACATTCTGGCATAAAGCGAACATTAGCAGCTTCACCCCAGATTAGAAGATATAGACCCATGTAGAGGATCTTTCTCTGTTGTGCTTCTTGTTGACCTTGACAGAGCCTGAAGCAATAATTTATTCATAAAATAAAAATCAACCAAAGGCCTGAAGGATGACTGACAAGTGACAATAGTGCAAGTGTTGGTCCATCAGATCTTACCTTAAACTGTGCTTATGCCCCAAAAACCTGCACCATGTTTTGTAGTTTTTAAATAGTTTATTCATGACTGCATCAACAGCTCTATCATCCAGCTTCATTAGAAGAAAACATTTGGCAGACATCGAAGTGTTAAGACGATGAAGCGCAGTATCCATCAGAGTTGTGATTGAAAAGGAAGATAAAATTTATAATTAAATTGTTTACTTCAATATTACAGACCACATACCATAAAAATATTTATCGAGACACTTCTCAAGAAATGGCTTCATGTTTGTGAACGTAGGATTCTAAGAAGACTAGAAATGAAATCATATTATGTTTAGCTTATAGCAAGGTTATAAATAGTGGTATGAACCCCCTATCACTTTTCTATTGGAATGATAAAGTACAGGCATGGTACAAGTATAGAGGAGATATACTGAAACTGATACATTCAAAACAAATGAAAAAAAAATCTCCTACACACTGGTGCGCATCAGTCCAAACTAATATGGCCAGTATGTACTGGAACACAGTTCTGGCATCCCAGCACCTATGTTGGTGCCAATTTCACACCAAAGCGGTAAGGTATTGGTCGTAACATCCTATTCTGATGGCTTCCGAGACCATGACTTATAGTTTATTATTCTTGTTGCAGGATCAAAATGCTTGATGAAGTACAATTCTAGATCCTTCAGTTAAAACTTAGAAGATATTGACTAATCTTTGCTTGCTTGTCCCTAATGATACTGCAAACAACAACAGATGAATAACATTAGAAGTGTGATTATGAGAATAGTAGAACACTTTCAGGCAAACAACATATTTTTATCTTGAAGTTTAGTGTGCTACCTATGGGAACAAAGTTGTCAGTTGCCACGATGAAGACAAGTTTTAGTTCCTAAGTTAAAAGATGACTGAGAAACCACTGCCTTTGCTGCTTATAAAGTGTGAACAACCATGCATCACCAAGGATTCATATCCCAAAACCAAAAGTTTTGACATCTCCTGCCACTACCCGCATCATTCTAAGAAGAAAATGGTACCCTAGCATCTGCAAGACACCGATTCTCTCTTGAACCAGAATGTCCTGACCATCTCGACCATCCTGGTTGCATCCCAACTCTTAGGACACACCAGGATGGTTAGCACAGTCTGGGCACAAATTTCTTATTTTTTCTTTTTATTTATATTGTTAATAATTGTTTATGGACTGTCCTAACCATAACTGTCTCATACTGGTGCCATATAATCCCAAGAGCAAACAGAGACACAGTTTGGCACTGAGATATGAACCCTTATGCAACACAAACTTTCAAAATTATTTAGAATAGTGATGGCCTAAATTTGCAGAAACCAATTCTGCAAATCAATCAACATGAGCAAAAAACTTCCATTATTAAATTCCCAGATGTGAACGAGAATAAAGACAAGATATAGCTCCACTGACAAAGGTTACAAATTGCCTAGCCTATGACTTGACCAAAGAAAAATGCCACTTGAAAAAATTGCCTGAGCATCAACTAATTAATATTTTTTAGGTTAGTTTACCACTTTTGCCGGCTTAATAGGTTAATTAACTATACTGTGTAACAATAATAGTCAAGAGAATTCCTTAAAACCATCTTAAAGCTTTCTCTCTAGCTAAATATCATGAAAAAATTGCCCCTGCTTAGATTTCTCTCAGAATACAAAAATCAGATCATTAGTTCATAGTGAACTCATTAAAATCACGTGGAACAAAAGTGAATACAATATTGCCCTCGACTAAATTTTCGTTGTTTTGAATTGGGGATCATACTCCGCTACTTAGCAACCAGAGATTCTTAGTTCAATTCTTGGATGGTGCATCTCCAAAAATATGAACTTGGATAATTATAATACCGATGATTTTTCCACCCTTTCTCACCAAAAAAAAATAAGAAAACACATTTCTGCCATCAGCAGTTGCACAATTGGCAGTCTGTTGGCCAAGGTAAGCTAAGAGAGAGGATCAACAACGCTTAAGCACTATGGTTATTTTTGTCATAATTATGAATCCTGTAATATTGATTTCTACCAAGGTCTCACTTATAGAATGATAATGGCAAATGTCTGTATCCAGTACTTCTTCTAACCTAACAATCGGAAAATCTACTGCTTTGACATTGATCTTATTAAACAAATCCTAGAAGACTCCTCTCAAGCTCTACATACATCAACTTCACATGAATCCATCATTCTCGTGTCTGTGTCCTTTAGAAAAAAATCTGATCCCTTTTTTTCTTTTTTCTCTGTTAACTTTGCCAGATTACATAAAGCACACAATCAAGTAATACTGGAAGGCCAAAACATGAAAATCACTTCTTTTATTATTAGCATGATTTTCCTTGTGCTATTCTTCTAATCTTCAGTTGCTTTATGAAGCCAGTATTATCAGAACAAGTGACTACCTAGACAAAACTGTTTTGACATGCTCGCACAGATTGATGGTGGCTGCATGTCATCTTGGCATCACCTTTATGTAATTGTCCATCAACACAAACTAATGTGTGTTAATTACAAAGTTACTACATAAGTTCAGCATAAGCCAAATAAATAACTCCTAATAACTATACTAGTCATACGGATGATTATATAGTATTATGGTCATCTAACAGCTTACAAGTTACTAATCTGTAGGCTATGTTCCAGTAACTAGGCATTTGATGCAATAAACATAGTTTCTGTCTGGGTATTTTGGTCAACTTTTTCCATCGCATGACATTTTTGTCATTGATTGCCTCGTCAAACTCCTCATTCCAGACGAAGTTTCTGCTGCAAGCAAGAATCTGGGACCATTGTGAAATAAATGTTGGTTGGGTCTTTGAAAGTGAAACTTGTACAAAAATAAAGTTAATGTGAGTCAAGCTCAGGTTTTTCACCTTTTTGTGATAATATTAATCATTTTTGCTGGATTCCTTATGATTTGAAACATAGCTAGAAAGAATTAACAAGATACAAAAATTGGCTGATGCAGAAGAAGCCTTTAAGTCACTTAGTACATCATATAGCTGCCAATTTAACTTCACATATTCATATTTTGGAACAAACTATGGATTTTCCTATTAAAGAACTTTAGGCCTAAAGAAATCACCAAATTATGAGGTCATGTTATAAGATTTCACTGGTAACTACTTATCTAGGTTTGGCCCATATCTCAGTCCAAATGTTGCGCTCAACCATGAGGTAAGGTCAGTCTTAGCCCGTTGTGCCATGGCAATGCAAAAAATTTTAATTAACTAATCCAGTTATGCCTCACAATTATCTGCAGGATAAATTAAATAATCTTGAACTACAAAGAAATAAGAGATAATTATCCAGCTCATAATGAGGATAGTTGGTATTGAGGACATCTAATGAAACACGGAAGTATTGAAATCCGTTACCAAGCCATAAATCTTAGTGAAGGTTTAAAGGAGCCATCGGAAGATTACTTTATATGAAAGAGGAGGATTTTGTCTCTCTTTTTTTCAGATTCTAAAAGCATCACAACCCACATATGTCTAGAAGATATAGGGCTCAAATGAATAGAATAATTTTAAGAAGAAAGAAAATCACCTACTTTGTTAAGAAGTTCAGGCTTGGGCGTCAGTCTTATATGAACATTAGCAAGCAACAAGATTAAGTTCTCCCTTTGGTTCCTGACGTTATCTCTCTGATGAAAACAAGAGAGAGAGTGTGTGTGTTTTAGAGCAAACAAGAACAATGTAAAACTTCTTCAAGAAACAAGTATTCCAGAAAGAACTCTTTTTCATTAGAGAGTAGACCTGAAACCCAAACATCGCCCTCAACCAATCAAGAAGATCTAAGTCTCCTGGTTTCTGCCTTTGCTGCTCAAATGAAGTAGGCCAGCTCAAACCTCTTGTATTCCTCAGAGCAGACACAGCCGCTTTGATCTGTTAAAGTCAATATCATAAAAAATAAAATAAATTTGTTTAGTGCTTGGAAAAGGAGAACCTATCACGAAGATGGCTGAAGGATATAAAAAACCAATGGCAAGCAAGGGAGTCTGCAAGAGGCAGATAATTTGTAACATGTAATACCTCCTCAAATTGCATGATAGGCTGTGAAGCACCAGCAGCATCAAGGGGAAGAATGTTATATGGCATATAGATCTCATTCTTTTCTTCAACATCTTTAGCAGAAGCAATAATCTGCTCAACCACAAAGAACTAAATTTCACAAAACTTCCAGAAATCACCAGAAATAACTAAAACCATAGCACACAATCATTTAAGGTTTAAATTTTTCCATCATTACTTATGATGCCTGATACATAGCAAAGCAATATGAAGACAAGTTCATGCATTCAAAAGATGCTATTGACAAGCACTCTTTGTGACCAATACTGACAGTCAGAGTTCTAACCTCAGGTGCCACTTCTTCAACCTTTTCATTCTTATTGACTGCACAGAGCACTTCAAAAAGCACCCCAGCGGTCTGGTAAGCTTTCCCAAGCTGAGATCTATAAAGAAGAAATGGTCGCACAATAAAATATCTGATCAAAATAAAGAAACCCCAAGCATCATTAAGAGTGTTAGCATTGTAAGCCACACTTACCTATCGCCTTGTTCGCCTCTATCCAGAGCTCTGACATAATGTTCATAGTATTGCTGATAAAAGCTCTCAATCTCTCTGGCATCTGTTCTTTTTACCCTTTTAGCAAGCGTTGACGTATTTTCCTATAATACGAATTCAGATTAGGTTAATTCAGCCCAAATTTAAGGAACTTATGATTATTTCGTGATTGCCGCAAATACTGGTTGTAGAAAGTTCACGCTGCATACCGTAGTTCTTATTTTTCATATTTATTGAGTCTATCTAACGCAAATTCTTATGGTAAAGATACCTCGTCTATAACCAAAATAAAATGTTTCCAGTCATTAGAATGATATCAAAGAACCCTCTAAGTACATGAACAAAATCACCTCAAGATGCTTTATGCCAAATTTGCAGATTTCAACGTTAAGTACTCTAGAATTAACGCACATCAGACACGAAAGTTCTCGAGATTGCGATAAAGCAAGTTCTAGCAACACCTCTTAACCGGAAAATCTTTATACATAATACACATGAGGTTCTCTTAAATAACAGAACCGTAAAAAAATAAAATCCTAATTTTCTTAAAACAAGTTCACTTAGTAATATCGACAATGAAGAGTTACGGGAGAAATAATTTATATGCGGGCGGCAACAAGAAGAAGAGAAAACGACGAAGGATATCGGAAGCTTCTCAGATCGGAACGCCGAGCGCCAGACACTCGACACTCCTCAGTGGAACTCTAGGCGTCAGCTCACCGCGTTGGTGATCGGATCCCACCTCAAGAACCAGAACTTAGGAATGGAACCTTCCGTTCTACAAAATGACCAAAACACCCAGTGAAATTTTTAGTGGACCAGGTCCACCGGTGAGCTGGTGGAGCGGTCCAGGGAGTGCATAGAAATTTCTATGCGGAAGGTGGATACACCGTCCACTCTACCTTTGTAGATGATCTCGTCCGTCCAGTCGCAGCAGCCCTGCCAAACAATGTGGACTCCAGCAATGATCAAGAGGCCAGTGGACGGCAGATTTCATATCCGCACAAAAATTTCCATGCGGACACCCAGAAAATGCCTCTCCAACTGGGAAATAACTCAATCATGCATGCAAGCCGTCCGCGGACTAGAATGTATTTGGGGAAGACAGGGAGAGAAAAAGAGAGGGAGGAGTGCGAATATCATCATATAAATTACAAAAGGCAATAAAAATAATGCGGAATTAAAAGAAGATTTGCCAAACTGAAAAAAATAGAAAGGCGACATCCGCTGAACCAGACTTTTCCTTCTTCTAAAATTTCAGAAAATAAATTTTCTGAGAGGGAGAAAGAGAAGATGATGTTCTCACCCGCTCTAATCTTGTGAGGAGATTGGTCTTGAACTGCCGAACTCCACGTCCGCTCGAGTTCGGGTCGAGCCTGTAAGCCTTCTCAAACGCATAGTAACGACCTTCACGTACCAAAGAAGACGAAAAGACAAAACCAACAAAAAAGAACGCAATGAGCCAGATTTCATGAAGCCAAGAATCCAGAGAAAACGCGTAGCTCTTGGAAAGGGTACCCACAAAGATAGGCGACGCGAGGGCGTTCTTGCTCGATCTCGGCAGCGACGCGGAGGATGGGGACGATCCCAGCAAGCGACGGCGGCACCACCTCGTTGTAGAACACCTCCGTCGGGACCGTCGTCGTCGCCGCGTTCCGCGACGGCCGCCTCGTCAGCCCTTGCGACTCTGTCCCTGGACCTCTCGCCGCCTCCGACGACGACGACGCCTCCATTCTCTCCGCCGCCGCCTCCTTTTTACTTCTTGAAACCTAATGCATGGATAGAAGCGATATCAAAAGATCAGCAGTGAGACACTATAAATGAAGAAAGATCGGTCCGAGAATAGCTCCGGAAACCCTAACTCACCGGACTCTTGAATTCTTGGAAGCTTCACTGATGATCGACCTGCTCGCCTAGAGATTTTATCGAGAGATCATAGACAACTAGGATTATTCATTTGAGAGAAAAAGGATCTAATTATTCCTTTTAATATCAAATAAAGAAGGATAAATCGATGAGCTCCACCTTGGAGACGATTCTTGAGCAGGAGCTGAGACCGAGAGAGAGAGAGAGAGAGAGAGAGAGAGGTGGGGGTTGGGGGGTGAGGAAATGGACAAGAGAGGGGTAAAATAGGGGAGGCGCAAATGAAGGGGGGCAACCTGGGTTAAAAAGAGAAGAGAGTAACGTCGGTGGTCCCCGTCCCACGATCGGGACACGTGTCTCGCGTCGAGTAGCGGGGTGTAACAAAATTCGCGGCAGGGGCCCAAAAGGGTGAATCAAGGTACGAGGACGCGATGCCAGATGGCACCAGCTGGCCGTTTGTGCCCTTATTTTAGTGCAACCAATAAAGAGGTTCATCTGATGGAGTGAATCCGCACCGTTGAAAGCTGAAACACCTAGCGGATTTCCTGCCGTGGGTGTTTATTGCCGTTGAGGAATATTAATTAAAAGTTTTTTTTCTTTTTTTGCATGAATATTTTTTTAAAAATTTAAATTTGCATAAAATTTCTCTTATTATATTTATTTTTGTACCCTTGTAAAACACTATTTTTGCACAAATATCCCTAATATAACGGTTCTTCTAATACCATTAATAAAAACCATATTTATTTTAATTAAAAATAAAGTAAAATTATGAAATTACTTTTTGTCCTCTATCGCGATTGCCTTATAAATATTTTTGTACATCTATCAATTAAGGATATTTTAGTCATTTTAATTGGAAATCGTTCATTTTTAACGGCATTAGATGGCGTAGGTATATATGCAAAAATAAGGATAAAAAAATAGTAGAATAGAAAAACAAATATTTTACGAGGGTATACATGTAAATATTAATTTAGAAGAATATTTATGCAAAATTTGATATTTAGGAGGGTATTCATGCAAAAAAAACTCTAATTTAAAATAGGTTTTTTTTTGTATAAAACACACAATGAGTGATTGCACTGTGATGTATTGAATTAGTCATGAGTATACAAATCCACTTCTTTGAACCAAAGCTAGGGCTTTGTTGCCACTGTGATAGGATCCTGAAAACAACTAGTATTTGTACTAGGATCTTTTGTTCATGATATTTTACATGATGATGCATGCATTTAAGGTTAAAAAGAATTATATCTTATTGATGATTATGGAGTTGATTTTTATAATATCAAGAGAGAGACCATGAAGACATAGCTACGCTACAATGAGATACGACCTATGATAACACGAAGTCAACTATAGCCACCTATATAAACAAAAAAAATATTCAACTTAAATAAAATATTAAAAAATCTAAAATTTCTAAATAATTAAATAAAGAAACAAATTACTGGTATAGAGTTTCTAAATCCCAAAAATACAAATGTTCAAATCCTATAATTTCAAAATTTACAAATTATCAATTACACCTATTATCAAAAGTTCTTGAAGTTTCAAGGTACTTGGACTCACCATCAATCCTTCTAAATTCCAGCAATAGTAGGTGGAATGCTTTGTATTTCTCCAACCAGCCTTTAACTTTCTATCCTATTTTGATGAGAAAACAAGAGAAATAGGAGTGTAATGGTTACTTACTTTTACCGATGACAAACTCAGATACAATGTTTACTAGTCCACACCTAATATGTCTAATTAATCTAAAATTAATATAGACCCAACTCGTTCACATTAACCATCAACATAAGAAATAAATAAATTATTGCTAATTCTCTAATTTTAAAGTTCTAATATTCGAATTATCCATAATTTTCCCGTTCTTCCTTAATAAAGGATTAGGATTTTACCTTGATTTTGAGATCAGAGCATAAAATCCTTTGCTAGCTTCTTCTTGTTTGGATGTTTGCATCTCCACGTAAAATCAAGGCCGACTA
This sequence comes from Phoenix dactylifera, assembly GCF_009389715.1. Taxonomy (NCBI): domain Eukaryota; kingdom Viridiplantae; phylum Streptophyta; class Magnoliopsida; order Arecales; family Arecaceae; genus Phoenix; species Phoenix dactylifera. The sequence goes on along the minus strand of NW_024068940.1, from coordinate 33,461 downwards.
TGAAAGGAGATTTGCATTAAAAAAAGGACGAGGCCGGACAAGTGGCAATGCCTAGGGACCCAAGTTAGTCAAATCTAAGTGACTCAACTGGTAGATTGAGATTTAGAAATCTCATCAGTGCAAAAATTATATGACATGGATCATCAATGATGGATCTCATGGATGGTCGACAAAGGTTGGATGGAGATCTACACATGGGGTGGTCACAACTATGCCAATCCATGATCCTCTACGTAGGTCAACTTGGCTCCACAGTAAAGGAGTATGGGACTCTCCACTAGTCAAATCATGAAATACGAGCTAGGCTAAAATACAGATAGCTTAGTAAGGATTGATGATGGTCAATTCCAGTGGTGCATGACAAGGATCAGTGTGGGGGGGAGGGGCTTACATGTTGCTTGGCTGCCAAGAGGGCAAGACCCCTCTATCAAGGTCAACCTAGGTTACAGGGAAGGGATCCTTTGGAGTACACCCATCATCCAAAGAGAGAAAATGACACTTACTAGTAATATTTTGTAACATATCTTATAATAATCAAATATACTAGAGTTGCATGCAAGTTTTAGGTTAATAATACACGCTTGCAAATCCAAAGGTGAAATAATGTATAATTTTATAATGTTGACCCATCATCCAAAAAGAGCAAATGACACTTACTAGTAATATTTGTAACATTATACGAATATCTCATAATAATCGGATATACTAGAGCTGCATGCAAGTTTTAGGTTAATAATGCACACTTGCAAATCCAAATGCAAAGTAATGTATAATTTTATAATGTCGACCAAATTAATATTTTGATTTTTTTTATAACTTTTGTGTGCAACGCATGTGCCAAATAATTAGTATTATATATTCTTTCCTAGTATGATGCGAGCTCCTTGAAATGAGTCTTATATTGCTACGTTGGTGAAGTTATAATGTCTCACCCTATCTCTCTAAGCCATGCATGAATAATATTATAATTGAGTGATAACATTTCTTTCTTTCTCTATCTAATTTGCTGCTTTAGTTTTTTTTCCACATGGATTGGCCTATCCAGTGCCTCACACTATTTCTAAAGCAACAAGAATAACTATTCAGCAATTTTAATTGATGCAATCGCACCGACCGATCAATTACTTCCTAAATAAAACACATGCATCATACATACATAAGATTTAATCAAAACTAACTCAAAGTGTTAATGATTGTTTTCAAGAAATTAATCATTGTATAATTACTATGCCCGACTTTGTGACTAGTATCTATTGCATCCATGTCAAGATTACTGCTACCAATCAATATGAATACAACAGTTTATAATTATTTTATTGCTTGATTTTATATTAAAACATACTTGACTTTATGAATTAGATGGATAATTGCTAATTAGATCCACCAGTTTCAACACCCATTTCACACTCTAAGTCTCTAAATCGACACATCTTGCACATATCATCATAGTTCATCCTCCTCGTAGATGCACGTAGGATTTCTTGGTGCTTTATAGCCTTTGAGATGTTTCCTTTCGTAGCTCAACTTAATCCATGCAATAAAATAATACATACATGCTGAGATGCATGTACACATGAATCTAAAATATAAATAAATATTTTAAACATGAGAATAATAACTGCCGTAGCCTTTATAGAAAGCTTCAGCATTTAAAAATGAGGAAAAGGAAAAGGTTGGGCACTTTGAGAAAGTAATAAGTGATTTATTTAAGGCAGAAGCGATTGATAATAATCTTGCAAAGTGATGTACATGGATCTGACCCACCCCCTGATTAAAATGGAGCATGCAAAGCTGTGCAAGCAGTTTAAAGAAGCAAACTTTGGAGTGAAATATTCATGGAATTATATTCCATGAACAGTTTTGTGAGAGCACTGCATAAGTTAATAATTACATAAAAAGGATTGAAGCAATAAAAAAAAAAGGTCCTGTGGGGAAAAATATGTGTATGACCATCCTGAGAACAATTTTTACTAGCCGTGCTATGGAAATGAGAAAAGTGGTTCAGGAGTTAGGATAGATATGAGCATGTTTAACAATTAATTACCACTCTAAATGGAAACAATTATTCTACGACTGTGAACTTTAATGCTGCATTTTAAAATGGGAAATTATGGAAGGAAATCTTGAAATTATTAGAATTTAATTGTCAGTATCTGTTTAGATTCAGTGGAATTTATGTAGGTGCTGTGCGTTCTCTCTCATCTGAAGAACCCCGTGTCCTTCTTTATAGTACCCTTAAAGGGGGTAAGGTAATACCTTGTGGACTTCTTTTCTCTTCCTCTTTATCATATCAAAGTTTTCAATTTGTACCATCAAAATGTTTTGATACTGTTATCTGTACTTGCATTTGGATATTTGATACTTGATTGTGCCTAAATGCTTTCATCTTTTACACCAAAATAATTTAGTGGGCCTTGAAAATTTAATAGGTGAGGCACATACCTGTAGCATCCACTGGTTGGTCTTGAAAGGAACTCAATAAAACACCACAAAGAGCCAAGCCAAGAGGAAGCATCAGTTAGAGCTTGGACTTGGTAAGACTTAGGTGGTGATGACATTTAGGGGTCTTGGAAGAAATAAAGGCTAATGTTGTCAAAATAAGGTGAAGGGATTTCATTTGACTAAGTGCAATACATGACAACCTGCACATCTAATGTCATTTGTTCTTCTTGAGAATTTTACGGCATGAAAATGATATTATGAAAAAAATATGTAATAAAGACAAGCGTATAATATATTATCAACATCTATACAGCTTAAACACTAATTGGCCTAATCCAGGCAAATAAATTTTATAGCTTATATTAAGCTTGGCATGTTCTAATGGTGATCGGAGTTCGTTTGTGCTCTAGTGTCACCCTAAACCTCAGTTGTTGTGCAAGAGCTGGCTAAGAAGATATCTATAATAATATATTATCTAGTTAGGCATCTTTATCCTCCAATTAGTTTTCCCTCTCTTAGTTCATCATATACAGTGATAATATTTCTTTCTTCAATAGTATGGATGTTTTTTGAAGCAATAAATCTCAATAGCAAGCTCCATTTTATCCTACCCAATGTGCTACGGCCATTTCAATGTCTGCTTTTGGCCTTTCCCACTCTTTATGTGAATTTATAAGAGGCACCATCCTTTAACATCTACTATTAGGTTAAATCAATATATCGTCTAAATTTTAATTCTTACTCATGGGAGAGACAAGAGAAATACAATGTCCAAACTAGGAGTGCATATTCAAAAAAAAAAAAAAAAAATAATTGTATTAGGAGATCATAGCCATCTATGCTACTTATCATGTGTGTTGTATGCATAAATTACAACAATGTAAGAATGAATAATCATGCACATAGCATTAATTATGATCTAGTTGAATGTAAGCTATGATTGGCATTCAAATAAAGATGACGATTGAGCTTGAAATTCAAAATGAGTTACTTAAAAATAATTGGCACAAATGGAATTCAAACATGTGAACTCCAACAAATTTGAGCTCCAACATCAGTGTCAGTTATCCAATTAACTCTGAGAGCTTCGACTAATAGGGAATGAGTTAAGAATGCGTATTTTGCTTAGTAATAAATCTTTCCCACTTTTGTCTGCTCAAACACTAGCAATTTTTTTTTAATCCATAAAAACAACTGTTTTAACTACCACTAATACCGATCTTTACAATATTGGCCACCTCCTTTTAAAGAACTCACCATCAATTTCTCACCTCACCCATAATCTTATTGAAGGCTATAGTTCACCAACACTCACATTAAAAGTAGCAATTGTGGAAATGATGGTAGGTTTCCCAACACCCTAGGGATGTCAATAATCCTCCACTTATACACCCAATAATAAATACAAGAATAATTAAATGAGTTAGAGCTTTATCTTGGTTTAGATGAAGGAAGAGGAGCAATGTTGAGGGAGAACTAATGTGGACGAGCGAGAAGACAAAATCGTTATTAAATATCCTCTTGTATAACAATCTACCAATGATAATTAAAATAAGAACTATGTATCAAAAAAAATCAAAATAAGCACATTGTCTTCATTAAAAATAGGAAGAAAGATTTTAAGAGATTCCTATGAAATTACTATATATGTGTATGTGAGGGAGCCAATATAAGGCGGGGGGAAAAGACAAAGTAGTTACGAGTAATTTTCTTGTCTATTATTCCATAATGTTAACCAACACAAGCCTACTGCCTTTACTATAAATGGAACAAGGATGTCTGGACACTCCTAGGAAATATAATGTGCACATACATGCATGCATGCATATATACCTGTTTGTATCTATACTATAATCTATATTATATATAAAAATAACAGTTTTGAAATCAAAAAATATTCTCTTTTGATTTTCTTTGCTAATTTTTATACCAAATATATACTTTCTATTTATCTTGAAAATACTTTACTTACTCCTGCTAACTTTCTCACCTTGACTAATATAGGTGCTCTCTTATCTTTTCCAAATAAGATCAAAACTGCTTCATAACTCAACCCTCCTTTTAACATTTTTACAATTACCACCAAATTGCTACCGTACTCTTTATAATAACTAAAATCATAGTATTTGATATTCTTTTCTAGTATTTTTTCTATGGTAGCTATATATATTGCTTATGCGCCATATTATTGCTACTTACCAGATGACCAGCAAAGATAGTAGAAGAAGCTTTCCATTAAGCTTAGTTAGATGCGTGTTGATGAACATACATGATAGATTGACATTGCACCTTTCTAATTGATGCATTGAGTGAATGGCACATACCACCGTATCTACGAGCATATAACTTTTATTAAAAGTAAAAAAAATAGAAAAATAGCCTAATGATGTTTTAAAAAAGCTAAATAATTATTAAATAGGAACAAAGCCTATCTCTCCTTCATTTTTTTTTCCTCATGTAGCTCCCCTAGTTTTCCATGATTTTCTGGAAATTATTTCTCTTGTTAATTGATAGCACATAGAAAATTAAGAAATAAATCTTAGAATAAAACAAGGAAAGTTTCCATTTTCGTGGGTGCATGCAATGGGTCCCCTGGATGATTCCACCCAATCCGAAGCTCTCTTGCTCCTTTCCCCATTTAACCTCCTCCCTTAACCCCTCAAATATTTCCTTCTGTCAACCCTTCCATTTGCCAAACCAACTCTACTCCGAATCCCTTCAAATCCGCTCCCTTTCTCCCTCCTATTTTTCTCAGCAACTGCTGACTTCTTTCCCGGTCTTTTCTCTTTGACCAGTTCTGTTATAGGATTTGAGAAGGCTATTGTGGTTTTGAGTTCCTTGGGAGTTCTTAGGTAGGTGTTGGATACCTGCCGCGGATTTGGTCGCTGGTCCTCGACTTCTCTTTGGAGTGGAAGAATGACAGTAGAAGAGAGAGGGAGAAGCAAGGGGAATGATGCGGAAACCACGGACAAGTTCCCCACGGGCATGCGTGTTCTCGCCGTCGATGATGATCCCACTTGCCTCAAGTTGTTGGAGAATCTTCTCCTGCGCTGCCATTATGATGGTTTGTTCTCGTTTAATCCGTTTTCTTTTGTTTCCTTTTGGTTTTCTATATAATAGCTGTTGGTCGATTTCCTTGATATAGTTTTTTCGCTATGGAAAAAAGTTCAATTTTTGATGGTATTTGAGACTGCCCTCATGCTTCTTTCACTGAACTTTTCTTTTTGTTATATTTTTGGCTGTTCTTTCTATGATTCTCATCGAAAGTTTTGATTTTCAATGTGAATATCCGTATGAGTCGAAAGAAGGATTGGGTTTCTTTGAAGTTTTTGTTTTGAGAAAAGTAGTGGAGGCTTATTAAAGAGACGTGGGTTGTTTTTCTTCAGTTACAACAGCCAGTCAGGCAATCGTCGCTTTGAAAATGTTGAGGGAGAACAAAGACAAGTTTGATCTGGTTATCAGTGATGTCCACATGCCAGACATGGATGGTTTCAAGCTTTTAGAGCTTGTGGGCCTCGAAATGGACCTCCCTGTTATTAGTAAGTCCCAAGTTCTAATCTGATTCCTAGTTTCCTGATTAAAATGAATTCCTCGATCGTTAACTTTGTGATTAAAAGATGACATTGTTCTTGAGATTATATGAAATTACAAAAGCGCTGAATGGTAATGTTGGAATTTTTCAACGAGATTCTTACTTTACCCCCTATTTGCTTTTTTCTTATTGCATGTAATCTGAAAAGCAACCAATGATAGATTCGCTGAACTGTGCTAATTTACAATGCAGTGATGTCTGCAAATGGCGATACTAAAGCTGTGATGAAGGGGATAACTCATGGTGCTTGTGACTATCTGTTGAAGCCCATCCGGATTGAGGAGCTTAAGAACATTTGGCAGCATGTGGTTAGGAGGAAAAAGTTTGATTCAAGATATCAGAATGAAGGGGAGAGTAGTCTGAAGGCCCAACTTCCTAATTCTGAAGGCGTGCAGGGGCCTCGTGATCGTAGTGGTAAGCTTAACAGGAAGAGGAAGGATCAGACTGAAGAAGATGAACTAGATTCTGAAGAAAACCTGCATGGGAATGAAGATCCCTCAACGCAGAAGAAGCCAAGAGTCGTTTGGTCCGTTGAGTTGCAACGCAAATTTGTCGCTGCTGTTAATCAATTGGGCGTTGACAGTAAGAGCTTTCAATTGATAATGTAGTTCATTTGTTAGAAGGGAAAGCATAAAGCTTGTATTTCCATTATAATGCCTTTGTCATAAAGCTTATGTTTCCATTATAATGCCTTTGTCAACCTTTTGCTTGGATCAGCGCCATCCTTTTTTAAATGTCATTGCCTCTTTAGTACTAAGCCCCCTTTTGTTATTTCTGACAACAGAGGCTGTACCCAAGAAGATACTTAGTCTCATGAATGTTGAGAAGCTAACAAGAGAAAATGTTGCAAGCCATCTGCAGGCAAGGCTTTCATTTTCAGTCAACTGCTAGCACATGATTCTTTCTCTAATATATGGTACAATATTTGAGGATGCATTTTGTCATTTTGAATATTTAATTTCAATTTGCCAGACAACTATTTTAACACTAAAACAACTTTTATTGGAAGCCATTTACACCAGTGTTGCATAGGCAGGGACATGGGAATCCGGTTTGTACGCATATCCAACTGTCTGACTCAGCAAGAGGAAAAAATGAAGATATGGGGATGTTTAGGATAGAAGATAGTTTTACTTAAATAATATATATTTATAATTTTAAATTAGAAGATATTGTCTGTAAGGTCTTTCGGCATATATATTTGTTGTCCTACGCACTTCTAACGTCAAAATGGAGAGTTAACTTGTTGTTGGTATGAGTCCAGCTCTCCACACATCTCTAAAAGCTATAAACAGAGAATTTTGTAGGTGTCTAAGTATCTCACACATATCTGATTTGGATATGTATCCGACATAGATTTTTTGAGCTAGATGTAAGTGTCCAGGTAAAACCGATTTAGACTTTAGCACAAGGATAGGGAGGACCTACTTGGTAATTTCTTCATAATTAGTTCTAGTGAATGGATCTACTTGTCCATTTGATAAATTCCTTTTAAAAGGTTAGAGAAGGTGCAGGCCATAGTTTAAGCAAGGGTAAACTGCTAATGTTTAAGATAATCAAATCAGGCTGCCTTTTATAAATACATCCTTGTCCTGCCTGTTAGGGTTTCCCAGTGCCCTAGGGCGCAGCGGAAGATACGGGATTATAAAATTTTCTTATAAAACCCATTATATGAAACCCTAATAAGCCAAGATCACCTTAATAGTATAACCAAATAATGTAGAAAATATAATCTTGGTATAGAAGAATACCTATCACGCTATATCCAATATGTCTGAAGATGTCCTAAGGTGCCCAAATGTTCACCCTCCGATGTTGATCCACACAGGAATGGGTTCAAGACTCTAGCTCCACCAAAACTTGATTCTAATTGTTCAATCCTTCCAAAGGATTTAATTGGCTGATTTTCCTTCACTTCTTCCTTTCTACCTCTAAAACATTCACTAGCCTTTTTTGTCCTAAAGAAGACCCTCTTGTCTTGGGTTAGGACAAAAGAGAGAGGCTTGTAAGAAAGAAGGGATAAGGGAGAGAGAAGGAGAGGCTTTTTCTTGGATGATCTTTAGAACCCCAAGGCACCTCCTATTTATAAGAGATGGAGGGATGCATCATAAAGGGATGCATCCCATCCACACACCTCATCATGATGAGGCATGTGCCAAGAGATGCATCCCATCATGATGGGGTGCTAAGGAGAAGGGTGTATCAACTTCTTTCTCACATCTCCCTCTTAAATCCTGATGATCCAAGGGCCCAAATGCAGTGAACCAAAGCCAATGGTCCAGATCTAGGTGCCATCTAATGGTCCAGATCAAGACATCATCATCCAGGGTGCCATCCAATGGTCCAGAAGTAAGATGCCATCACCGATGGTCCAGATTCAGGCGCTGAGCAACGGTCCAGATCTTTCATCCAGAGAGCCATCCAGTGGTCCAGATTCAGGCGCTGAGCAACGGTCCAGATCTTTCATCCAGAGAGCCATCCAGTGGTCCAGATTCAGGCGCTAACCAGTGGACCAGATCCTTCATCCAGGAAGCCATCCAATGGTCCAGATGAAGGCGCCAACCAGTGGACCAGATCCTTCATCCAGGAAGCGATCCAATGGTCCAGAAGTGAAGGCCCTATCAAACCCAATCCAATTGGGTTTAACCAACTTAAAGAAAACATTAAACCTAATCAAATCAGGTCTAATTAAAGCCAAATGGGTTTCAACTCTTGGCTAACCCATATTAGGTCATGATCTAATCATATTAGATCAACCAAATCTAAGAATCATATTCGAATTTAATTTGAATCAGGAGCTAGGGTTTGCAACACGTGCTAGCATGTTCATCTTGCAAACATGATCTAATCCAATTAGACCCTTGATCAATTCCCTTGTGTGTGACCCATTGGGTTCCTTATCTTAGCCAGCAGTAGGTGCAGGTGCAAGTTGACCTAACCTGATTAGAATACCTCTAATCCAATTTAGGTTCAATTTAGTGCTAAACCTGACTTAGCAATCAGAACCTTTCTGATGCTTTGATCTAATCAAACTCTTTGATCCGATCAACCCACAAGACATGATTGACGTCTAGCAACGTATCATGTCTACCCGGAAGATGAGGAATGTATTGGACAAATCCAAACATACCCTTCAGTGGAAAGTTACTGTGCAATTCAATCCCTCAGTCATACTACATCCTGAATAAGTGCTCGAGTATGGATCAATATCAAACTCAATCACTTATTCATGTCTCTCTCAATCTTTTATATGATAATTCAAACAATGAAACATTAGAAACTCTTTCTAATATTCATTTTGCTTTGATCAAAGGCTTCGTGAATCATCATAAGATTAGAGTAAGTAGGATGTTACCTTCTCTTACTAGAAGTGACTGATTCCTTGTTGACCTACTCACAACCTTCGTACAAAATCCACCATATCCAGAATACCCCGTACACAACGCAATGTCGTGAATGAGGGTAAACCAAAATATAGCTTCAAGTGCACAAGGTACCATGGTGATCTCAGGTCTAAGGATCACTTGCACAACTCCCACTATGAGAACCATCTTTTGATAATTAAGTAAGAATCCATAAGATGTTCTCATGGCTGGTCATTTCAGTGAACTCATTCCTCTAATGAGCACCCACATCTTTGTATTAGTGTCTGACACAAGTGATTGTGAGATCAATCACCCTCTACATTGAGCATACATAAGATGTGCCAGTCTTTCCGGTAATATTGATCCCCGACTCAATATACCAATTTGACTGGGAATATTCTAAATTAGGATTTTAGGATTTTAGGTCTCACTGGTATAATCTCATCATAACCCTAAAATCAATGTCCTAATTTATGGGGTTCATCATCCAATAATAAAATAGATAAGCAGCAAATGATGAAACACAATGCCTTTATTGATATATATCGAGTGTCAAAGTACATGATTTGGAGGATTACAAAGAGAAACCCATCAAATGATTGGCTTATAGGGCATCTACTCTTTCAATCTCCCACTTGCACTAAAGCCAATCGCCCTTATATTTTAACCCCGTACAATCGAGGTGACGATTGAATTGCTGCTGTGGTAGAGCTTTAGTAAATGGGTCTGCTATATTGTTCTTTGTGTCTACTCGTTCAATCTTGACGTCTTGTCTTTCGATTATCTCTCGAACAAGGTGGAAGCGTCTCAAAATGTGCTTGGATCTATGATGAGACCTTGGTTCCTTAGCTTGTGCAACTGCTCCAGTGTTATCGCAATAAACTGGGACTGGTCCGGCAATCTCAGAAACTACACCCAGCTCTGTGATGAACTTCTTCATCCAGACTGCTTCCTTAGCAGCTTCACTAACAGCTATGTATTCTGCCTCAGTGGTTGAGTCAGCTACAGTTTGCTGTTTGGAACTTTTCCAACTCACAGCTCCACCATTCAAAGTGAAGATATATCCAGAGATTGACTTGCTATCATCTGGATCAGATTGAAAGCTAGAATCTGAATAGCCTTCTAGTTTCAATTCTGATCCTCCATAAATCAGAAAAACATCTCTAGTCCTTCTCAAGTATTTGAGAATGCTTTTCACAATTTTCCAATGATCCTCCCCGGGATCTGCCTGAAATCTACTTACCATACCTAAGGCATAAGCTACATCAGGCCTGGTACATAACATAGCATACATGATCGACCCTACTGCTGAAGCATAGGGAATAGAACTCATTCTAGTCCTCTCTTCAGATGTCTTAGGAGACATCTTCCTAGAGAGTTGTATGCCATGTCCTATGGGTAAGAAACCTTTCTTACTTCCATCCATGCTGAACCTCTTCAGCACATTATCAATGTACCTAGACTGGGACAAACCTAGCATCCTTTTAGATCTATCTCTATAGATCCTTATACCAAGTATATAGGATGCTTCACCCAAGTCTTTCATGGAAAATTTCTTTGATAACCAAGTCTTGACCGATTGCATCATTGGAACATCATTTCCAATGACCAATATATCGTCCACATATAATATCAAGAAGACAATAGCACTCCCATTAGTCTTCTTGTACACACAAGGTTCATCTATATTTTTAATGAAGGCAAACTCTTTGACTATCATATCAAAATGGATGTTCCAACTCCTAGATGCCTGCTTTAATCCATAAATGGATTTCTTAAGCCTACATACTTGATTTGCTCTCCCTTTTGAGACAAATCCCTCTGGCTGTGTCATATAAACCTCTTCCTCAAGGTGACCATTAAGAAAGGCGGTTTTGACATCCATCTGCCATATCTCATAATCATAGTATGCAGCTATAGCAAGGATAATCCGAATAGATTTGAGCATAGCTACTGGCGAAAAAGTTTCATCATAATCAATGCCTTGTTTTTGCCTGAAACCTTTTGCCACTAGCCTGGCCTTGTAGGTTTCTACTTGGCCATCAGCTCCTATCTTCTTCTTGTATACCCATTTGCACCCTATTGGAATCACTCCCTCAGGTGCATCAACCAAAGTCCACACTTGGTTTGTATACATAGAATCTATCTCGGATTTCATGGCGTCCAACTATCTGTCAGAGTCCCTACTCTTGACAGCTTCCGAATAGGTCAGAGGGTCATCGTTATCAACGATGTGGGCTTCATCATTCTCAATGATAAATCCATACCTCTCAGGTGCATTTCGCACTCTTTCTGACCTTCGAAAAGGAGTAGTGTGTAGTGGCTGTACCTCTTCCATGGGTACATCTGGTTGAGGATTATTATGTGTCTCACCTTGTAGGTCTTGAACTTCATCAAGTTCAATTCTTCTATCCTTGCCCTTTTCTAAAAAAAACTCTTTTTCCAAGAAAGTGGCATGCCTAGCAACAAATACCTTTTGTTCGGTAGGATTATAGAAGATATATCCTAAACTGTCTTTAGGATAACCTACAAATATACATTTGTCCGATCTAGCACTTAGCTTATGTCCAAAATTTCTTTTGACATAAGCATGACAACCCCATATCTTAAGATACTTAAGATTAGGTTTTTTTCCTTTCCATATCTCATATGGAGTGCTAGATACAGACTTAGATGGTACTCTATTTAATACTAATGCAGCAGTTTCTAGGGCATGTCCCCAGAAGGAAATTGGAAGATTTGTGAAGCACATCATGGACCGTACCATATCTAATAAGGTACGATTCCTTCTTTCAGCTACACCATTTAATTGTGGCGTATATGGAGGTGTCCATTCAGAGAGTATACCCTTTAATTTAAGATAGTCTAAAAATTCACTAGAAAGGTATTCTCCTCCTCGATCAGATCGAAGGATTTTAATACACTTTCCAGTTTGTTTTTCGACCATACTTTGATACTCTTTAAATTTATCAAAGGCTTCGGATTTATGTTTCATTAGATACACAAAACCGAACCTTGATAAGTCATCAGTAAATGTGATGAAGTAAGAGTATCCATCTCTAGCTTGAGTTGACATAGGACCGCACACATCAGTGTGTACGAGTTCTAACAACTCACTTGCCCTTTCTCCATGTCCCGAGAATGGAGACTTGGTCATTTTACCCATAAGACAAGATTCACAAGTTCCTAATGATTCAAAATCATAAGGGTCAAAGAATTTATCTTTATACAACTTATGTAACCTTGTCTCACTAATATGACCTAATCGGTAATGCCAGAGGAGGGTATTATTAATATTTTCTCTTTTTCTTTTATTATCTTTGCCAATATGAAACATAACATTATTAAGACATAATACTAAAAGACCATTTTCCATAATGCCATGACAATAATACTCATTAGATAAAGAAATAGAGCAACCATTGCTCTTTCCATTTATTTCGAATCCTTTCTTAAGCAACAAAGGAATTGAAATTACATTTCTAATGATTTTTGGCATAAAATAACAGTCTTCTAGCTTCAAGAACTTTCCGGAGGGTAGCTCCAGTATGTAGGTGCCAACAGCTTCAGCCTGGATGGATTCTCCTCCAGCGCCATATAGCTCGAAGTCACCTTTCTTCAGTCTTCTAATTTTCTGCAGTCCATGCAAAGATTTGCATATGTGAGAACCACAACCGGTATCCAATACCCATGAATTAGAATCAGAAGAACTTAATGTCATATTGGCATGTAATAAAAACATACCTTTTGATGCAACACTTGCATCAGGCTTCACACTTGCAAGAAAGCTCTTGCAGTTCCTTTTCCAATGCCCCGTCTTGCCACAGTGGAAACAGGTACCGGGTCCAGAGATTTTCTTTCCCTTCTTCTTTTTGATGCGACTCTTAGGGTTTAGTTTTTTCTTTGAACCCTTGTTGCCCGACTTCTTCTTTGAGCTCTCACCAACAAGAAGGATCGGACCCTTGTCCTTCTTGATGTGAGACTCTGCTGTTTTCAGCATATTTAGAAGCTCAGGCAGGGAGGAATTCAGTTTGTTCATGTGATAATTCACGACAAACTGCGAGAATGAGTCTGGTAGTGATTGCAGGATCAAATCCTGACTGAGCTCACTGTCCATAGCAAAACCAAGTTGACTTAATCGAGTGATTAAGTCTATAACCTTTAAACAGTGGTCTTGCACAGACGATCCCTCGATCATTCTAGCACGGAACAACTGTTTAGATATCTCATATCTAGCAGTTCTGCTCTGCTCACCATATAGCTCCTTTAAGTTAAGGAGTATGGAGTGAGTATCCATGCTATCATGCTGCCTCTGCAATTCATTATTCATAGAAGCAAGCATGATACATTTGACAGTCAAACTGTCATTTTTCCACATACGATATGTGGCCAATTCCTCCTCAGTTGCATCTTCCCCTGCTGACCCTAGGTCAGGGGTTTCAAGAATGTAGGAAAGTTTTTCTTGTGTGAGAACAATCTTTAAATTCCTCAACCAATCCACATAGTTGGGACCAGTCAATTTGTTTGTATCTAAGATACCTCTAAGTGAGAGTGAAGATGCCATTTTTGCAGAATTAATCTATAATTACAAAGAACACTAATATAAGCAGACCAATCATGATGACATGTATTCAATCAGACAAGGACTTTTATCTAATTGTTACTCCCACTATTTTTATCGAATATCATAACCCTCAAGTATGATGAACGAGAAAATACTAATTTTCTTAGTGGGGTTGAGATCCAAATTTCTTATAAAAGACCTTGTGGGAATCACAACAAGCCCTTATAAGTTCAAAGGTAGGAAACTCTTTCCAATTGTATCCCATGCAATTCCCAACTTTATTCTGTCCTCTAGCACACATATAGTCTTGTGGGAATCACAACAAACTATTGTGTCTAGTTAAGTCAAACCCTTCATTTTTATACAGTCATATTTGAATAATGCTGCCCTTGTGGGAATCACAACAAGGCAACATATTAAAATATGCCATATGCATCATATGCACCAAGATATTACAATATCAATCCCTAATACTAGCCTTGTGGGAATCACAACAAGCTAGCGTAGATATTGACATAATAATATCTAAGCATGAAGGAAGGACCTTTATAGTGTTATATCAGCAATTAGCTTTTCCATGGAGGTCAATCAAATAGTTGGCCAGGTAAGCAGATGGGAGGCTCTCCTTACTTAGTAAGGTCCTAATTAAATAACCACCTGTAGCCTCTTTCCTAGACACCAACTTAGTCAATTGATTCAGAATGGCTCAGCTTAAAGCAATTAATACTACGACTTAATTATGAATTTAGTGAGGGCTTTCAAATAGTAGTATCTTACTAACATTAAGCTCAACCATAAAGGACAATCAAATAATTGGCCAGGAAAGCAGGTGGGAGGCACCCCTCACTCAGAGAGTGAGGTCCTAATTAAGTAACCACCTGTGGCTTCCTTCCTAGACACCAACTGAGTCGATTGTTCCAGAATGGGTCAGCCCAAAGTTTTCATACTACTATATTGGTCTCATTGCATATTCTATAATTTAGTACTAGCAATTATACTGTGCTACAACATGAATATAACACTATCTCATAGCATAAACTAATCATGCATACAAACAACCTAGCTATCTCATAGCATCAAGATAATAGCATGTATTATCATTTGGTTAAACTGATTAAGGGTGGCTCTGATACCACTGTTAGGGTTTCCCAGTGCCCTAGGGCGCAGCGGAAGATACGGGATTATAAAATTTTCTTATAAAACCCATTATATGAAACCCTAATAAGCCAAGATCACCTTAATAGTATAACCAAATAATGTAGAAAATATAATCTTGGTATAGAAGAATACCTATCACGCTATATCCAATATGTCTGAAGATGTCCTAAGGTGCCCAAATGTTCACCCTCCGATGTTGATCCACACAGGAATGGGTTCAAGACTCTAGCTCCACCAAAACTTGATTCTAATTGTTCAATCCTTCCAAAGGATTTAATTGGCTGATTTTCCTTCACTTCTTCCTTTCTACCTCTAAAACATTCACTAGCCTTTTTTGTCCTAAAGAAGACCCTCTTGTCTTGGGTTAGGACAAAAGAGAGAGGCTTGTAAGAAAGAAGGGATAAGGGAGAGAGAAGGAGAGGCTTTTTCTTGGATGATCTTTAGAACCCCAAGGCACCTCCTATTTATAAGAGATGGAGGGATGCATCATAAAGGGATGCATCCCATCCACACACCTCATCATGATGAGGCATGTGCCAAGAGATGCATCCCATCATGATGGGGTGCTAAGGAGAAGGGTGTATCAACTTCTTTCTCACATCTCCCTCTTAAATCCTGATGATCCAAGGGCCCAAATGCAGTGAACCAAAGCCAATGGTCCAGATCTAGGTGCCATCTAATGGTCCAGATCAAGACATCATCATCCAGGGTGCCATCCAATGGTCCAGAAGTAAGATGCCATCACCGATGGTCCAGATTCAGGCGCTGAGCAACGGTCCAGATCTTTCATCCAGAGAGCCATCCAGTGGTCCAGATTCAGGCGCTGAGCAACGGTCCAGATCTTTCATCCAGAGAGCCATCCAGTGGTCCAGATTCAGGCGCTAACCAGTGGACCAGATCCTTCATCCAGGAAGCCATCCAATGGTCCAGATGAAGGCGCCAACCAGTGGACCAGATCCTTCATCCAGGAAGCGATCCAATGGTCCAGAAGTGAAGGCCCTATCAAACCCAATCCAATTGGGTTTAACCAACTTAAAGAAAACATTAAACCTAATCAAATCAGGTCTAATTAAAGCCAAATGGGTTTCAACTCTTGGCTAACCCATATTAGGTCATGATCTAATCATATTAGATCAACCAAATCTAAGAATCATATTCGAATTTAATTTGAATCAGGAGCTAGGGTTTGCAACACGTGCTAGCATGTTCATCTTGCAAACATGATCTAATCCAATTAGACCCTTGATCAATTCCCTTGTGTGTGACCCATTGGGTTCCTTATCTTAGCCAGCAGTAGGTGCAGGTGCAAGTTGACCTAACCTGATTAGAATACCTCTAATCCAATTTAGGTTCAATTTAGTGCTAAACCTGACTTAGCAATCAGAACCTTTCTGATGCTTTGATCTAATCAAACTCTTTGATCCGATCAACCCACAAGACATGATTGACGTCTAGCAACGTATCATGTCTACCCGGAAGATGAGGAATGTATTGGACAAATCCAAACATACCCTTCAGTGGAAAGTTACTGTGCAATTCAATCCCTCAGTCATACTACATCCTGAATAAGTGCTCGAGTATGGATCAATATCAAACTCAATCACTTATTCATGTCTCTCTCAATCTTTTATATGATAATTCAAACAATGAAACATTAGAAACTCTTTCTAATATTCATTTTGCTTTGATCAAAGGCTTCGTGAATCATCATAAGATTAGAGTAAGTAGGATGTTACCTTCTCTTACTAGAAGTGACTGATTCCTTGTTGACCTACTCACAACCTTCGTACAAAATCCACCATATCCAGAATACCCCGTACACAACGCAATGTCGTGAATGAGGGTAAACCAAAATATAGCTTCAAGTGCACAAGGTACCATGGTGATCTCAGGTCTAAGGATCACTTGCACAACTCCCACTATGAGAACCATCTTTTGATAATTAAGTAAGAATCCATAAGATGTTCTCATGGCTGGTCATTTCAGTGAACTCATTCCTCTAATGAGCACCCACATCTTTGTATTAGTGTCTGACACAAGTGATTGTGAGATCAATCACCCTCTACATTGAGCATACATAAGATGTGCCAGTCTTTCCGGTAATATTGATCCCCGACTCAATATACCAATTTGACTGGGAATATTCTAAATTAGGATTTTAGGATTTTAGGTCTCACTGGTATAATCTCATCATAACCCTAAAATCAATGTCCTAATTTATGGGGTTCATCATCCAATAATAAAATAGATAAGCAGCAAATGATGAAACACAATGCCTTTATTGATATATATCGAGTGTCAAAGTACATGATTTGGAGGATTACAAAGAGAAACCCATCAAATGATTGGCTTATAGGGCATCTACTCTTTCACTGCCTAGCATCATTTGTTCGTTACATGTGTGTTTTCTTGCTCTGAAGCTAATTGGCTGAATCTTCCATCTTGTGATTGCAGAAGTACAGGCTCTACCTGAAAAGGCTCGGTACTGTGGCAAACCAGCAAACTCACATGGCTACCATTTTAGGAGGTAGAAACTCCTATATTAATATGAGTTCATTGGATGGTTTTAGTAATTTTCACGCACTGAGGGGATCTGGACAGCTACCAACTCTTGCATCTTTTCAACCAAACGGTTTACCTGGTAAAATGAATAGTTCATCCGCATTTGGAATGCATGGGTTGGTACCTTCTCAGAATGTTCAACTTGGCTGCACCCAGAACAATAGAAGCTATCCTATTAATGATCTCAGGAAGCTTCAGGGCATTAGTCTACTTGGAAACCATCAAGGAAATTCACTTCAGGGGATGCCAACTTCTATGGGACCAGATCAGCTGCAACAACCCAAGGTAGTGCAGGAAGCAAACAATATATTGCCTTCTGGTTTATCTGGCAGTGGACTGGCCAATGGTGTTTTCAGCAGCACTTTTGCTAATATGACAAACAATGCTTTGTCAATACAAGCAAATAAGGAGCAGACACACGCTGGGGGATCGGGCAATTATTCTTCTGTTAGAATGCCTTCCTCTAGCTCAGACCCTTTTGAGTTTTGTTTTGGGGACTCTTCTTACTTTCCTGATCTTGTTAGATGTGATGACACTTGGCAAGATGTTCTTTCATCAACTGATCTTTGTGCAAGCACTTTGCCTATATGTGCTCCTTTTAGTAATAACTGTTCTTCTACCAACAACATTGGAGGCCGTGTTTCTCCAATTATCTCAAATATGAATGGTGATATTTGTTGTCAACCTTCCATCCATGTTACAGTGGCACCCATGCACGATTCAGTGATAGGAAATGATGTACATGGCAAAGTCGGTTCCCTTGGTGGGAGCATGATGCCTATTCCAATAGGTGCTAAAAAAGACCCAAAGTTCTCAGACTTTGGAAGATCAGACAAACAGAACCATAGCTTTAATCCTATTTATGATCGGATATTGAGCAATGGCATTGGTAACAAAAGGATGGATACAGATGTGATTGGACAAAAGGTGCTTGATTCTTCAGGCCTTGCACAAGATTGCAGTATCGATAAGTCAAGAGCTAATGGTCAGCTGACTTACAAGGATGAAGATGCATTGGAGATCACAAAGTCGCAGTGTGATTTTAATTCTACTGATTGCAGCCATGATGGATTTGCGAATGCCATGATTAAGCCGGTATGAATGTATGGTCAATTTTTTTCCCCTTTACATAGAAAAAAACCTATTAGTCCATATCTTATCTCTGAGTTAAAAACTTCTGAACATGGTTGAATATAGGAAGAGTAGATAACTGGAGCTATTTTAAATGATTGCTGGATGTTCTTTGATTTTCTCAAGTACAAATTCCTATCTCTTATCCCTTTCTTACAATTTTAATCGTTTCATCTTTTTCCATAATATGAATAGTGCTTTGCATCAGCAAAAGCAATGTTCTATATATACAAATTCTCAATAAGTATCCTTTGTTATTGATGTTGAGAATCAAAGTTATTTCCTATAATTCATAGAGTACCATATAAGTGTCAATTTAGGATTATGGGCTAGAAGCATACATAGAGTATGCGTCAGATATGGATACTTACATATAAGTTTTTTAATTGCAGCTTTAAAAATCAGTGGAGAGTTGGACTCCAACCATGACTTCAATTCAGTATAGAACTTTTTTTTAAAAAATATTGAAATTCAGTATAGTAATGTTAAAAGTAAGCTTTTGTTCACTTTCGAGATTGGTCAAGAATGCAGATACAAAAATAACTTTGCAAAAATATCATTTTCCTAAAATTCTTAAGCTAATTAGGTAATATGGATAAGGAACGCGAATGTTGGAAGACCTTAACAAATAATACATTTGATACAATATCTTTAACTAATTTATTTTTTAAACTATATTTAAACATATACTTATTTATTAATTAAGATTACTTTTTTTCCAGTGCATTTAGTATTCCCATAACTCCTTTTTTTTCCTCTTGTTGACTCAGATTTTGGGTTATCTATCTGGATCCAGTTCTCATATCCATGTCCATGCCTGAACAACTTTGTGATTAACAATTCATTACTCCAAATACATGCATGCTAATAGGTATGAGTTGATGGTCGTGCACGTGGATAACTAAGTATGTTAGGGATGGTGAATTCAAGATGCCTTTGGTTGGTTGCACTCACTATGTTGTACTTACTGATATGTGTTTTTCATTGGCTTTGTAGTAGTCCAAGGAGTGCAAATGATATGTAGATTATTGGAGAACCTAATATATGGGTATCTTTGGTTGCAAGGAAGCTTGGGGAAAAAAATAAAATAAAAATTTTTTTTAGGGCATGCTTGGATGATTGGGCTGAAAAAAAGTTTTTTAAATATTAGGAAAAAGAAAATGAAAAATAAAGAAGAGATGCTCATTTTCTTTCTTAAAAAAGGTCTTTGATTCTATATTTCATTTTCTAGAGGTTCTCGGTGGTGATGAAAGTTCAGTTTTCTTTGAAGTATAGATTGATACACTTTTTGGTGAACCAAACAGATTGGGAACTATATTTTGCTGACGGATACAGTTTCCATGTTGTTGTTCTTGGGCATTTGTTGGTGGGGGTTATAGACAAGCAGAATTGTTGTTCTTTCCTGAAAGGTTGGAAATCAAAATTGTGTTGACAGAGAACCAATAATTGGACAAGAATATATATTATAGAAAGATTCTGTTACATTACCTTGTCTTGCATTTTATTTTTTCAGCATGCATCTATTGTAAGAGAGAGAGAGAGAGAGAGAGAGAGAGAGAGAGAGGGAGAGAGCGAGAGAGTGATGTGCAAATGTCCTGAAAAAGGTCAAGCATGGAGGAATATCTTTCTTTTATCATATATTTATTCTCATTATCTATAGTACATTCAAGTTTCATTGTTAGTTTATGGAATGTGAACTGTTCATGGCATATATTAGAGACACATGCTGCTCTTCATTCTGAGATATTCTGTTATCATACTTTGTCAACTGGTAGATGATGCCCTTATCATGCATTTTGAATTTTCAACTCAGTCGTTTCAGAAATTTCTTCTATAGTTTAGGGCAAAGATTCATGCATAGGTCCCTTAACCATAAATAATTTTGATTATTTTATTTTCTGGGCCCAAGTTGTGGTTAGGTCCTGAGAAGGCAAGCCAGAAATACCTGGACTCTCACCTAATTCAAAGTGTCCATATTAACATTTCAGCAAGTTGAAATGTGTTGGCTCGGATACTTACGAACACTTTTGATTGTTATTTTAAAGGTTGATGGAGAGCCGAATGCTTCCAGTAGTAAGTCCAGCATGCAACATTATATATGAGCTTCTTTTGCTCTTGGATCTTGGTCAAGGATGGAGGTATTGCAAAACTTCATGATGTGCTTTGTCTCTTGTTTCCTTCAGCTAATTTTGGAGCATGAAACATGTACTTTGATAACAAAATTTTAGCAAAACAGACAACAATAAACTTTTATTTTTGTTTTTTAAGCATTTAAATGATAATATTCTATATGGCTTGCCAATGTTTCTTTTGGTCACTCTTGATGCTAAACGCTTTAATTCTAACTATATGTAGCTAACAAACCACCATATATTTCATATTTGCATTTTTGTATGTATCACCGCTCTTTAAGATCTTGCAAGCATTAATTTACTAATGCTGCACATTTTGATGAACACATAAACAAGTTAAAAGTATTAAAACTTGTGAAATCAAGATTGGGATTTTTAATTTTTATTGTTTTTCGATGCAAATAACTTATTAATAATTTAGCACCAAGAAAGTGGTGCTTTGTTATATTTATATAGAAGACAAAACACCTCGATACATTTTCAGTTTTATAATATTAAAAAGCTAATATATTTCTTAGTTATATCATTGTTTTTTCTGATGTATTCACTAATCTCTTTTTCTTTTTCCTCTTGCTGAATGAGACCTTAGATATGCATACAAATCTGACCAAGGTTTGTCGTGCCAGTCAGTACCAGATACTGTATCGGACGTACTGTATCCTACTGGTACCGATCTAGTATGTGGTACCGACCGTACCGATACTCAGTATGTCGAACTTTACCACTTCCAAAAATTGTGTTAGACATAATTTACCATAACATAAATGGAGTTGCTCAACTACAAACGTTTAAGCTTAGTAATACATTGAAAAAGCATAGAACATTTTTTCTAGAGAGAAGAAAGTACGCGTAGATGTTCACAAGTCTAAGAGGAACAAGAAGAAGACCTTAGCTTTCAGGGTCACTCCGTTGATAAATTAATGAAAACCTGGAGCAATCAGGACATTGCATGCGCCCGTTAGATTGACATTTCTTACATGGTATCAACTGTTTTGGCATACTTCCATCTCCAGGTGGCTCAAAAAAATCATAAAGCATGCTGAAACCAAAGGGCCCTCCTTTTTTGACCGAACCCACTCCTTTGCATTGTGAGCAAGCTATCATCCTCAGATCACCACATCTCTTGCACATTCCCAGAGAACTGCAAAAAAGCACTCCAAAATAGGAAATCAAGGAAACATGTTAAGTAAAGAACTTTATTTAATGATGCATGTATAGTTGTAGACTTGTAGCCTGGTTTCTGCAGCTATGTAGTAGATGGCTGCTCACACAAATACTTGTGGTGCTTTTCCCGCTTCAAATATATTGAAAGGCATCGAAGAGTGTATACATAGAAAAGATGAGGTAAACAAACAACTGTTGAGATCAATGCTGCCTACTTATGTGGTTCCGCTTCCACATATACTTATGAGTAAAATGAAATTTTTAGCAAAAAAAAGAAATGAAATTAAGCCAATGGGTCATGAAATCACTATCAGAACAATATACAGGGTACTTGGTTATATTGGTCATTAATACTGAGGAGACAAAGCATTTCACCGTAAATGGTATTTTCTTCATCACCAGTAAACAAATCCATTTCCAATCTCGAACAACTCAAAAATATGAATTGAATTGGATCTGCGACCCGAGCTGTAAACAAACCAACTCAAAAATGCAAAGCTGATATGTTATTGGATCTCTGAGTCATTTCCTACTCAATTCAGACATGAATCAGGATTGGATGGTACCAGAACCCAAACCAACCCACCTAGCTTGCAAGCCTGAACACCGATAGTAAAATGGATAGGCAGGTGCATAAATAGGACCAGGAAGCCAAACATTTATTCATGCCCTACAGCACTTGTTGGGCAAATTTACTCTTTTTCATGACAACAAGGATGCAAGAAATCATGTTCACAAGTACAATTAGATGGAAAGGGAACTCCTTTTAGAGAGAGAGAAAGAGAGACCTTCTTTGAGAGGAGGAGATGAAGGCATCCACTCTAGGGGCGGCGATGGTGGCGCAGAGCAGCAGCGCGCCGACTCCAAACCCGGCTATTTCGCTGGCTGTGAGGTTTTCCATTCCCAATCACCTCAAGTCTCTAATGGCCATGCACACTGCATGTTGAAAAGAGGACAAGGAGAGAAAGGAGGGTGGCGAGGGAAAGGTAGAGAGACGACAAAGGGGCGAGGGTCGCGGGGAAAGGATGGGGAAGACGGATATTTCATTTTTGTTATAATATAATTTAGGAAACTATTTAAACCAAAAAGATCCCTTTGATCGCTGGCTCGGTTGGTTAAGCCCCATGCCGTAGAGGAAACTGGTGCAGGTTCGAGGCTTCTTGCAAATTTAATTACTTTTGTTTGTGGTTTCATCCGTCGATCTCTTTCTGGGCAAAATATGACCCAACCCGCCAACCCGATCTGGGTTCAACCCGCCATAAACAGATTTGGGTTTGACCTAAACAGGTTTGGGTCATAAACAGGTTGACCTGTTTAACTTGTTTATTAATTGAGTCGGATACGGGTTTAGACGTCCGACCCGTTTAACCCGTATAATCTATTGGGCTGATGGTAGATAAGGGCCAAGAGACAAAGGCTCAGGGCGGCCCAACTTTCTGCCACATGACCGCATGGGCCTGCATGGCCTTCGGCCCGATTTCACCGCGAGCCTGCGAGGGCACGAATCGATCACTCGATCAGGGATTCACCGATTCAGGCTTCCCTCTTCCTCTCCCGTCTTCCCTCAAGACCCTCGCAGAGTCACCGCCTTGCTCAGGTCCTCGGAAGATCAGGGACCACACGTCAAGGGAGTGGAGAGAGGAAGAGATGGGAAAGAAGGCCATGGCTCCAGCGGCGGTGGCGGCGGACCTTGCTCTCGAATCACTGCCTTGCCGAACTCGATCTTTCCATCTCCGTTGTCGTCGATCTCGGCCTCACCCTCTCTCTCCGTCGAACCCTCCCACAGAGGCACAGACCACAGTCCCACCTCTCTCTCTCTCCGTCGAACCCTCCCACAGTCCCACCTCTCTCTCTCTCTCCGTCGAACCCTCCCACAGTCCCACCTCTCTCTCTCCTCTGTCGAACCCTCCCACAGTCCCACCTCTCTCTCTCTCCGTCGAACCCTCCCACAGACCACAGTCTCACCTCTCCGTCGAACCCCCACCTCTCTTTCTCTCTCTTTGTCGAATCCCCCACCTCTCTCTCTCTCTCGCTAGAAGCAACCCCATCGGCGGCCGAGATCGACGACAGGGTGACTAGCCCACCCTCCTGGCCTCTCATCTCTCTCTCTCTCTCTCTCTATTTGGTTAAACGGGTCAGAGAAGAAAACCCGACCCGTTTAAATGTTTAATTGATCTGTTTATTAAATAGGTTAAACGGGTCGGACCGGGTTACCTATTTAATAAACAGGTCGGGTTCGGGTTTGTACTTTCTGACATGTTTAATAAACAGGTCGGGTTCAGATTTATACTTTTCTGATCCGTTTAACATTTGACCCGACCCGTTTATGTCCGACCCGACCCGATTGCCACCCCTACTTTCTGGTAGTTCAATATTTTTTATTTTTCTCCTAATTTGTCAATAATGCATGTAAAATTCATACATAACTAAGTGGGACCATATATTATAAGTATGAATGAAAATATTAATTCTATAATAAAAATAATATATTTTTATATGATTAATAATTTATAGGACTAATAAATATATTTTTATGAAATGTATTAATATGGAATATACAAATAGATAGTTTTAGTATTATATGGTCAATGATTTTGCATTTTTACAAAATATTAAATATGTTACTCATGGATATCTGGAATCTTTAATCACCGAAATATAGCATATTAAACACGATGATCTTAAATCATCGGGGATTAGATTATTCTGGAATAAGAATTACTGGTGTTAGCATAATTTTAGCGATCACGTAATAATCTACATCGCCCATATTATTGTTTTTTGTTAGCATGATTCTGTATCAACTTATATTATTTTTTTATTAGCAAAATCTTGTTAGAATGTTTTTAGAGATCGTATAACAACTTGTACCATCTATAATATTTTTTTTTTGTTAGCGTGATCATATATCAGCCTATATTATTTTCCTTATATGAAGTTTTGTACACGAATATATATAATCCTTGAGATGTACGGAAAGTAATAAAATAGAAAAATAAAATTACTTTTCTTTCTCTCTTTTTCTCTTGTTTTTCTCATTTTTTATAAATATTTTAAAATAGTATCAGAGCCATCGATCACCTAATCTACTGCCACCATCTCTTCTGTCTTTGTTGTGGTCATCATTGTGATGTATAGAAGCTTTAAAGACCCCATTACCCATCTATTGATATCTGTTTCCTCGTAAATTAACACCCAAAATCTTTTATTTCTGGTAGATTCGCAGATTCTCTATTTTTTCGCAGATTTTCTATTTTCTAGTGAATCAACATTCAAAGATCTCATACTCCTTAGTAGATCTATATATCATCTATTTTTAGTGGATTAATACTCGAAGATCTTCTATTTTCTAATGGATCTGTAGCTCATCTCCATTACTTTTCTTCTCAGCTTCAGATCTTCAGTCGTTTCTCCTCACCGTTGCTCAACCCCATTCTCTTCATCTCTAGTTTTATTTGCTGCCTCCAGTTCTTTCACTATCAAGTTCGACGTCTTTTGCTTCTTTTCCATAGTGCCTTTGTCTACGAGGATCGTCAACCTTCGGTTGCCTTCTCTCTGAGCTCTGTCTTCACTGCAACTGTCATCTTTCATGTATCTTCTCATTGCCACATCATCAAACAAGTTAATTAGCCACATTGGTAGACACATTAATATGTCATGTCAGTTAGAGACATCGACAAACAATAGTTTGCTATGTTAGTCAGTCATGTTGGTGGACGCATTAGTCTACCACATCAATGAGCTACGTTAGTATTGTCAAATACATCAGTTTGTTATGTTAGCTTTCTGATTTGCCACATCAGTTTTTAAGCTACGATGTTAGTTTTTGTTCTGCCATATCAAATTCTCTATATTCTCACATCAGCTTGACACATCAGTCTGTCATATCATCTTCTGAGTTGTTATGTCAACTTCTAATCTGCTGCATCAGCTTCTGAGCTGCTATAATAGCTCATGTTCTGCCACATCAATTCTTGATGTACCACCACATCAGCTTTTGAGTTGCTATGTCAGCTCTGAGTCTATCACGTCAGTTTTTGAGCTGCTACTTTAACTCTTGATCTAGTACCTGAGTTTCTGGATGTATTCGTAATCTAGTTTTCAAACTCAAATTTGCATCTACAGTACCATTTCGAGTTTGAGGGAGGATGTTAGCATAATTTTAGTGACACGTAACAACCTGCATCATCCTTATTATTTTTTTTATTAGCATGATCATGTATCAACCTTTATTATTTTTCTTTATTAGCAAGATTTTCTTCGAGTGATTTTAGGGATCACATAATAATCTGTATCACCCATAATATTTTTCTTTGTTATTATGATTATATATCAGCCTATATTATTTTTTTTATATGGAGTCTATACATAAGTATATATAACTCCCGAGATATATCGAATGTAATGAAATAGAGAAATGAAATCACTTTTCTTTCTCTCTTTTTCTCTCTCTTATTTTTCTCTTCTTCTGCAAATATTTCAACAACTAGTGATCTACGATCACCAAAAGCTGGCTCCTTATTCTCATAGGAAAGGAAATATCCTATTGAAGATGGCAAAGATGGGACTTGTGAGGTGAAGAGGCTCAATGCTATCTAAGTTGTATGGAGCTGAGCAAAAGGAAAATAACTATTCCTGAACGTTTGCCCCAAAAGCTAGGACTCCAGAGGAGCGGAAGGCCAGCCAATGTTGACTTTTAGAATGCTTGGAGGCAGAAAAGAACGAAAGCAACCATACATGTACCCAGAAAAGAACGAAAGCAACCATACAAAGAAATGATAAGAGTAACTCCCCAAACTTGGCTTGGATTAACTCTGCCAAAGATTCGTGATACCTTGGCCCTCAAATGGCGTAACAGGGCCATTGCTTGTTGTGGCAGTCAGCCAGGAGCTTCACACTGTTTCTTTTGTGGGCCTCTCAAGGTTTGGAACATGTGCCACGTAGTGTGGCATCGTGCATGCCACTTGCTGCCATGTTCTTTTGATCCCATAATTTCTGGTTTGCTTTAAGTTAGCATCTTGACTTATATTAATTTGACTCCACAACCCTTGATATACGCATGCAGGCATAAACATCGATAAGTCATGCATGGATGTCTTTAACATCTTCAATTAACATTGCTCCAAGGAAGTTTGGGGAAGCAAAGTTGATTCATTTATCAACACATCGGGTGCTAGGGTTTGCTGGTTCAAACTTGACCCGGTCGAAAAATTAACTAGCCAAGCTCAAATATATATATATATATATATATATATATTCTTTTTTTGAAGCTCTGCTCCAAAACAACTGAGCTTGAACAATGGTTCGATTTGAAAAATAATAGAGAAATCAGGCTTCGCTAAGTTAAAGCTCGGCTCAAAGTTTGGCTGAACCGTGCTGATCCAAAGCTTAGCCCGAGCTCGAGCTAAGCTCAAGAAGCTCTTCCAATATACTGAGCCGAGCTGAGCAGCTTGGCCTGGATTGTTGCACCAGTATATGGGGCCACTACAGTTAAAAAGTGTACTCTTTTTCAATTCTACTTACACACCCATTATTCTTTGGTGTTGCCCCTGTTTATAACCAAAGTAGAAGCAATGTACTACGTGGTTTGAAGGAGGGACCCGGAGAAATGTAGATAATTGGATGCCTTGAATAAGTTAATGCTTGCCTATTGAAAATCCACAGGAGACAATATTGTGTGATGGAGGGATAACTAGGGGTGGCAAAATATGACCTGACCCGCCAACCCGACCCGCGTTCGACCCGCCATAAACAGATTTGGGTTTGGTCTAAACGGGTTCGGGTCGGATACGGGTTTTAAATGTCTGACCCGTTTATTAATTGGGTCAGATACGGATTTCAGATGTCTAACCCGTGTAATCCGTTTAACCCGTTTAGCTATTGGGCTGATAGACCCGCTTCAGCCCGTTTTATTTGCATCGGCCCAACTTCCCGCGTCGGCCCAACTTCAGCGCGACCCGTTTAACCCGTCCACCGCCCGCGACTTCTCGACTTCGTGAGTTCGTGGCCTTAGGGATTTAGGGTTTGTGCTGCCGTCGCCTCTCAAGTCTCAAGTTTCTTCCCTAGTCCCCTCTCCTCTCCTCCCGATTCTTCGCCTCCCAAGCCCTCTCCTCCAGACCACCGCCTCCGCCCTCTCCTCCTCCGTGTGGATAAGTTCGGCCTCTCCATCGACGGCCACCGCGGCGGCTCGAGGACCACTCTCCACCGTCCGCGACTTCTCCTTAGTTAGGGACTTAGGGTTAGGGTTTGTGCCCCGCCCGAGCTCTATTCCCTCCCTCAGTCTCTCTCGAGTCTCTCCCCTCTCCTCTCCTCCGGATTCTTCGCCTCCCGAGTCCTCTCCTCCGGACCTCCACCTCCGCCCTCTCCTCCCCGTGCCGACAACTTCGGCCTCCCCATCGACGGTGACCGCGGCGGCTCGACGGGTCCTGGGAACCAAGGTTGAATCTCTGCTCGACTGCTCCTAAAGAGGTCGGATCCTCTGCTCTACCGAGGTAAAAATGATCCACCTTTTCTTCTTTCGGCTGGGGTGATCTTTTTTCGGTTCCTCCCTTCTTCTATTCTCTGTGGGGTTTATCCTAGGCTAGCTTCTTCTATTCTCTATGGGGTCTAGAATTTTGGCTCTGTTTTCTTCATTTATTTTTTATTTTTTTTTTTCGTTTACAGTTTGAGTTGCGAATGCTTTTTGGTATAAACAGTCTAGTAGAGTAGTAGTTCTTGTGGAAGATTCTACATAGATTCTGCACAAGAATAATTGTTTTTAAGTGGTATTTTTTTGAATGCTGGTAAAACCCCAAGATGCATGCCGTCATGTTATACAAAATACTGTAGCTTTCTTAGAATGAGAGTGTCATTTTTTTGGAAAAATAATAGTAAGATTTATGCTTAAAGCGTTGATCCTCTTAGTAAGACTGTAAGAGGGGCTTTCTTTGGCCTTAAATCATTGGTTATAATAAGTTCACTGTCTTCATATGTTATGCTTCCTTCTGCTTTAATAACTTGCCTTTTGTTGATTTGTAATTTTGTATACTTCAACACAGGGTGGGAGATTTTGTATTCAAAAATTTTGTATACATAAGAAGTATTGTGCTTTCCTAGCATCAGAGGCAATCATGTATATTGACATTTGTTCTATGTGATGCAGATAGTATTTTCGGGCAATTCCATATGTAAATTTGGATGATTTGACTTGTATTCATTGTCTTTGTAAAAATTAAATGCTTTTTAATATTACTGGTATTAGATGAATGAACAAATAACTTATATTCTTTATGTTCAGCTTTTTGTAAAGATTGAATAATTTTTTAATGCCAATGATGTTGGGACGATTTTTATAATGTTTTCTACATTTATCTTCTTTTTTTTCTTGTGCTGCTTAATGTATAAAACAGGTTGGGTCGGGCTAAGGCCTAAGGCTAACAGCCTAAGAGATTACCTATTTATTAAATAGATTAAACAGATTTGGTTGGGCAGGTTAAACGGGTCGGGTTGGGCAGGTTAAACAGGTCCGGTTGGGCATGTTAAACATGTTAGGTTGGGCAGGTTAAACATGTCTAAACAGGTTAAACGGGTCGGGTTGGGCAAACAAGTTAAACAGGTCGGATCGGTTGGGTAAACAGGTTACCTGTTTATTAAACAGGTTAAACGGGTTGGGTCAGGTTACCTGTTTATTAAATGGGTCAGGTTCAGGTTATGATTTTCTGACCTGTTGAATAAACAGGTCGGGTTCAGGTTTATGATTTTTTGACCCGATCTGTATCTGACCCGACACGTTTATATCCGACCTGACCCGATTGCCACCCCTAGGGATAACATGATGCTACAATGCACAGCATTCCAATCATGGTTGCCTGCGACGGCCATTATCACAGTTTAAAGCTACAATGCACATACTGGCCGGATAACATGATCCTTATCTTTTGCTCAAAAACACACACACAATGCCTGTCGTATATAGATGTGGAAGTTTATAGCAATAAATTATCTATATTTGAATCTAATGTTTGCTTATGAAATTTAATTGATAAATTCTTTTTTGACATCTTTTTTCTCAAGAAATAATTCTGAAGAATAGCACTGCACATTGTGAATCAAGCAAAGCCATCTTTTAACATACTAATGCTAAATTAGCCACCATAATCTGAAAGAAAAAAAAGAAGATTACTGTTAAAGTAGTTTTCTTTTAAATTTTCAGTTAATGGTTGCTTATAATATTATGCAAATTTCGGAATTAGACCATCATTCATCATAGCTGTAACAGTATGGTCAGAACCCTGCTTTTAAGGTATAACTTCTCTGCCGAAAGAATTATCCAAGAATTAAACCCAAAACAACATTCAAAGAAATAATCAGAAGGCATATTACAATATATGCTTGAAAGAAACCTTTCAGAACCTGTACTTTGAGATCTTCCCAGAAACACCTCAAGCTTGAAGAAGCATGTTTGTGTTTCTCATGTCTATCTTTTTTTGCATCAATAAGTTGTTTTTTTTTTTTTTAGGTTCAATAACCATCTTTAAAGAAGAAAGGATCAACGTGAAAACATTGGAACGTCAGGGGGCAACTTGAAAAGACCATCTTGAATACAAGTCGAAGAGGGCAGAGGGCCTGCCTGAAAAACAGAGAAGGAGCCAAAGAGGGCTTGTCTGGGTCGTCCAAGCGGAGAGCGATCCCCTTCCAAGCTCGAGAGCGAATTTCCAGCGAGAACCATGCAGGTACTCCGATTTCTCCTCTGAATTAATCTGTGGGGTTTTGGATTAATGCCTTTTGATCCAAAACCCTAGGAATGTTCCCTCCTTTGCTAGTTTTTGTGGGTCGATTAGTTTCTTTTTTGCTTAATTTTGAACCCTAAGTCCTCACTGGAGTTGAAAGCGAAGGAAAAATATGAAGAAAATTTATAGGCTTGAATTGAATAGTCTAAATCAGGCTGCGTGCCCTTCTAGAGCTTTTGTTTTTATAAATTTAGAAATCCTAGTTCGTAGTTTGGTACTTAAAGCATAGAAAAGGCCTACTTTTGATAAATATCACATTGTTAGATGACTAAACTAGGTATTGAAAATCGCCCATCATAACGGCCCTCCGCCGCGAAAATCACGGCGGTCGAGCGCGATCCGCGGCCGTGATCGGCCGCGGTGTGACCGGAGGGGGGGTGCCGCGGGATACCCGCGGCGCCCTTGCCCCATTTGTCCCCGAAGGAGCCGGAGAGGATCGCAATCGCGATCCTCTGTTCTGGTCCTCCCAAAAATAGGAACGGGGCTGAAGTCGGCTGGGGCTGCCGACTGCAGCCCCATATCTCACAGTTTGTGTTTCTCATGTCTATCTTTTTTTGCATCAATAAGTTGTTTTTTTTTTTGAGAGAGAGAGAACGGGAGGCCATGCCACCCAACTTTATTGAGGAAACTGTTTACAAAAGAACTCTGGAGCTTCAGAAGGTACAAGGAAAGAATAAAAGGTTACAAGGTTGTAAGACTTTGAAGAAAGTTCTAACAAGCAAACTACTAGGAACAGAGCAACAGCAGGAATAGAGCTGAATTGCGATCAGAAGTAGGCTTCAGTGTGTTTCTCATGTCTATCATTCTTCTCCCTTCTTCCTCTTCTTATAACATGAAAATGTTTTTCTTTCTCATATTTACTGCAAAATGCAAGCTTAAGGTTTTAAAACAACCTCCCTTGGTCACATCTATGTCCGATCAGCTCCCAAAAAGTAAAGCATCTTCTTCACAACATAAGACAGAGATGGCTTTGGCTCCTAGAAAAAGCTACCTAGTGGATATAAAATCCAAAAGAAGTTAAAAGAATAATGTTCTCTGTTGACATATTTATGAAACCCAATCAAGCCAAAAATCTCCTCCAATGAAGCCTGGCCAATAAACCAAAGGAGGCGAAACTCTTTTTTCCCAACATCTTCATCACATGCTAGGCTGTAACACTGTTCAGACTCCCACCTTGCTGCCTTTTTCCTTCTCTCTGTACTGTTGGGCAGCATAAATAGCGTTAGGTTGGCCTCTCATCAAGCAATTCTCAAGCATGCATTGTTCTAGTGGTGGTGGGTGGAGTTAAAAAGTGTTGTCCCCCTCACTAGTCCACCACTCTCCTCCATTCCAAAGGCCACCTTCCATTTCACCAGTCTCTCTCAAGCCTCCTCCACTATCTCCAGCCTATAAGAACCATCGACAACCCCATGCAGGGAATCCACACATCCATGTCCTTGTGCACCCACTCCTCTAGAATGTCCTCCATCGGGCTGTCAAACACTGACAACAGTGTCCGCTCCAGGCGAGCTCACCGTCGGCATGACTCTGGTGAGCTCGACGTCTTTGAGGCAGTACGCTACTTTGCCGGTGCCATGGACGAAGTTGGTCTCGCCGGAAGAATTGGTCCTCAGAGAGTCATTGGGGAAGACGGTGTGCTTTGGAGGGAAGAGAGGAAAAGTTTGGACACACCAATGACGACCATAACCTCCCCAAGAGTGCCAAGGGGTGGAGAAATGCCATTCCAATGAGAGGAAGGGTAAGCACCAAGCTCCCCTGGTACTAGGTTGGCTAGCTTTCTAAACTCTATATTTAACCAAACTGGCTCTAAGAGGAAATCCAAGTCTTGCACCACCGCCAAGTCATCGAAGGATGGAGAGTTAGAAGAGAGGCCTGGAGGGAGGAGTAGGGGAGTGCCACTCCCGGAGCACCCCTCCCCCTCACACCAACATCCCAGCAAAGTCGCAGGAGGAACAGTGCGGAAGCTATAAGTTGGCCCATGGCCAGCCAAAGGTGGCAACTTTCTGTCCACAAAGAGAGGTTTGGGATGAGAGAAGGGTACAAGGGGAGACTTGGCTAGCTGAGATAGCTAAGTTCAGTGATAGACTTCATGACAAAAGCAAGGTTTTGGGTGGTGGCGAAGCTTGATGTGGCTTGGAATGAAGGGCTGTTGGGAGAACAGATGGGTGTTACATAGAAATAAAGAGGGGTTCTTCGAGAAGCATGGGGAATGTGGGGAATGAGTTTAGAAGAAAGGAGGAGAGTATGGAGGATAATGGAGGGGAGACTGACTCCAACTCTGATCTTTTTGAGCTGAAGAATATTGAGTTTGGGGAGTTCTCAAGTGGACTGCCCTTCTATGGGACCACAGAAATGGAGATAGTTGAGAGAGGATCTTCCATTACTAGTGTTCCCTTTTAAGAACCTATATTCTGTGTCACTTTTTTGTTTCAATTTTTCTGACTTATATTTTTTATATATGGGGATTGGTTGTGATCAGATGTATCTCTCTGGAGTGAAAATAGAACAGAAGAAGCTTCTGTTGTAAAGCTAATATTGCTTCTGATGATCTGCTTCTTCTGTTGTTCATGATTATACTAAAAA